>NC_142954.1:13474359-13526859 GCF_046866305.1 Octopus bimaculoides | reverse complement strand
GCATGGCCGCAGTCAAATGACTGAAACAAGTAAAAGAATAAAAGAATATATATATACATATATATATGAATATATATATATATATAATGTAAATAATATATAAATATATGCATATACCCATACATATATGTACATACCTACATCTATATGTATACATACATGCATAAAAAGAACTTTAAAGTCAATGAGAAACGAAAAAAGAAAATGAACTTTTTCGAACAACGAAAAAAACAGAGAAACGAGACATATGCGCACATAATATAAATACACTCTGAGTTTCCTGTCTTTGCTGGGTAATTTTCACTATAGAAGATGGAGAGTTTTTAAATTTGCTTTCCACTGCCCCCTAACAAATGATGGGCGTAAGGTGGAGTGGAATTGTGCTTCAAGCACCCCATAAAGCCCCTCATAACTTTTTTTTATTTTTGGGTATTTTCAGAAAATTTTGGCAAATCTGTGTTCAACAAATGGGAATTCATACAATTATATAAAATCTGAAGAAAAAAAATTTGTGTGTGATTTAAGGGGTATTTAGCTGTTATTTTTAGCCCATCTTACGACCACCTGATACCCTCCTCATTTGTTTGTCACTGACGTATTGATGTCTTTCAATATCTTTCTTCCCATAAACACATTTAATGGTCTATTGCAGGAAAATAAGCCAAAAATTCAAACTGTCCAAAACTTTGGCCTATGGTTTTTAAAAAAAAATTCAAAAAATTCAAAATATCTTTTTTCAAATTCAAAAAATTAAAGAATAAATTTTTTTTCATAGTTGTATGACTTCCTGTGTGTAGAACACGAATTCACAAAAATTTTCTGAAAGTTCCAAAAACCAAAAAAATTATGAGGATGGTGATACTATAATTGGAAGTCGCCCAACAATGGCATTTTATCAAAAGTTTCTTTAAAATCAACTGAGATTGCAATGCATTCAATCCATTTTTTGAGTAAAGCTAAAATGATCTGATTGTACAAAAAGATGAGACAAAGGAACCGAACAATACTCTCAGGTTTATCGGAGTATTTCATCTCATAGAACTTTCCAAATAAAGGGTTCCAAAGGACACCAGGGTCTTGAAGAAACCCTAGTGTACTTTAGACCACTAGAGTCTGGTGCAGTACCCCCTCAGCATACCAACCTTGGTCAAACCGTCCAACCCATGCCAGCATGAACAACAACAGACACTAAATGATGATGATGATGATGATGATTTACTCCTGTCAACTACGGACAGCCCCAGTACTTGACTGGTGCTTCTTTCATCAACCCCGAAAGAAATGAAAAGCAAGTTGACTTTGACAGAATTTGAACTCAGAACATGAAGACAGATGAAATGCTGCTAAGGATTTTGTCCAGCATGCTAACCATTCTACCTTATAATATTATATAATAAGATTATATAATATTATACACACACACAAACCAGGGTAGTCACTAACAAGCAAGTACGAGTTGGTAACATGATTCATACATTCATTATTTATTCACCTGATTATGTAGTCCAAAGCAGACACAAGCACCCTCTCAGGCACCAACCCCACTTCACATTGAATCCTATACACAAAGTCAATAACTTCGTTATATTTATGAAGTGTTGATTATTATTAGAAATAACTTCTTTATTAATTTTTAATGTTAAATTCTAAAGGTTGAGTTCTCTTAATTGCTCATTGCTGACTTGGAGCTAAATAATAATAATTGATGTTTTATAGATTTCCTTCATGGATTGTGAGGGTATGTGGCTCAGTGGTTAGGGTATTCAGCTTGTGATCGCAAGATTGTGAGTTCAATTCCCGGTGACATGTTGTGTCCTTGAGCAAGGCGCTTTATTTCACGTTGCTCCATTCTACTCAGCTGGGGAAAATGAGTTGTACTTGTATTTCAAAGGGGCCAGCCTTGTCATATTCTGTGTCATGCTGAATCTCCCTGGGTACACATGTCTCTGAAGTACACAGCCACTTGCATGTTAATTTCACAAGCAGGCTGTTCTGTTGATTGGATCAACTGGAACCCTTGGGTGTTGTAACCGATAGAGTGCCAGTTTCATAGATTGAAACCTTGTAATGTTCCACCCCTACACCATCCACCAACCAAGTCTGTTGTTGTTGGTGTTGAAGTTGTTTAACCACAAAATAGCCCTGTGTCAAGCTATCCTAGAATTAAAGGTATTGACAATCTGGTATTTTTTTCCTATAATTTTAATGTACATGAACATCAGAAGACAAATTTGCCAAGAGACAAAAGGTTGGGGATAAAAGGAAACGGGGTGTACAAGGGAGAGGAGAGTATTAGAAGGGCCATGGGATGTTTATGGAGGAGGAGATCAATAACAATAGGAAGTGGTGAAGCAGCTGAAGTGTAATATGAGAAATAGTGATGAATAATTTCTATGAGGAAAGGAACATATTATCAATATGGCAGATGGAGGTTGCCTTTTTTAATAACAATAATAATAATAATCCTTTTTATTATAGGCACAAGGCCTGAAATTTTGGAGGAGGGGACTAGTCGATTACATCAACCCAGTGTTTCACTAGTACTTAATTTATCAACCCTGGAATTTGAACTCAGAACATAAAGACAGACGAAATGCCACTAAGCATTTCACTCGACATGCTAACGATTCTGCCAGTTCACTGCCTTAATAATAATAATCATAATAATAATAATAATAATAATAATAATAATAATTCCTTCTACAATAGGCACAAGGCCTGAAATTTGTGGGGAGTGGGTAAGTCGATGACATTGTCCCTAGTACTTGACTGGTACTTAATTTATTGACCCTGAAAGGATGAAAGGCAAAGTCAATCTTGGCAGAATTTGAACTCAGAAAGTAAAGACAGGCGAAATACCACTAAGTATTTTGCCTAGCGTGGTAACGATTCTGCTAGCTCACAGCCTTAATAATAATAATAATGATGATAATAGTTTCATATTGATGGCACAAGATGAAAGCTTGCTTACCAGAAACTACCAGGCTAACGTCCTTCAAAATGGTTTTGACCCTAAATACAGAGTCGGTGACACATTTGATGAAACAACAGACCATCTCATTTCAGGATGTCCTGTGTTGACGACACCAAACAAATACAAAAATTGCCATAATAGGATAGGACAGTATTTACACTGAAAAATATGTAAACACTACAAAATTGGCACTCCTGCCTACTGGTATGAACATCATCCTGAGCCAGTCGTTGAAGGTAAAAATGTCACTACCCTCAGGGATTTTTCAGTCAACACTGACAAAACAATCCAGGCTAATCAACTAGACATAATTATTAATGACAGGGGAAAACAATACTAGTAGACTAATAGATGTAAGTGTTCCCACTGATAATAACATATCTGTAAATGAATCTGACAAAGTAAGTAAATATAAGAACCTGGAAACTGAAATACAAAAGATGTGACATCTTAAAGGGAGAACTGTTCCTGTTATTGTAGATGCCCTAGGTATGATAAAAAAAAAAGATGTCAAAAACCTCTAGACAACATCTCAGGCAAACTGTGTCTCAGAAAAATTCAAAAGATTGTGCTGACAAGTGCTGCCCACATCCTTAGAAAAACCTTATTGATTTAAATGTCCGTGTTGTATTACATGAAGATATTTTGCTACTGCTCTAACCACTTCCCCTCCCCAAGTTTTCGGTCATCTCTTGTCCTTCACTCACCCTAGGATACTGGTTGTGTCTCAGCAAGTGATTGTAACAAACTTTCAGATTAAAATTAAATAACAATAATAATAGTAATAATCAGCATATTACGAAATAACGAAAAAAGGTCAACGAATATGGAGACCTGAAAATTGAGATCACCAAGATGTGACAACTGCAAGGGTCAAACGTAGAGGCTGTTCTTGCCGTCATTGGAGCATTGGGTTCAATATCACCCAACTGGAAGAAACATCTGGGCACTTTAGAAATACCCTACAATTTTGGTGTATTGCAAAAATCACGTTTACTTGAAACTGCACACATACAGTATAAAGTATTGTCTGTCTGAGTTCCTTGTTGTGACTTGACAGACAGCACAAACCCCTGGTACACACAATATCATCAATCTATAACATGACAATATTTGATACTCTCTCCTACTTACCACACAGCCACGCCTGCACATATATGTGCACACAATATTTTCTTATGGTCTGTTTTTCATCAATGGAGAAAAGTTTTTTTTCCAGGTTGATAGAATAAAGAACAAAATTCTTCTGTGTGATGGATTCCATGACACAAAAATGAAGTTATTTTATTCATCGGGTTTGTTTTATGAGAACATTAGTCAAAAACCTTTCATCACCACAAGGTACTGGTTTACAATAATATCAATTTTAAATTTTGGCTCAAGCCCAGCAATTCTGGGGGAGGGGTAAGTTAGTTACATCAACCCCAGTGTTCAACTGGTACTCATGATATCAACCCTGAAAGGGTGGAAGGCAAAATCAACCCCAAAAGGGTGAATGGCAAAATCGACCCTGAAAAGTAAAGTTGACCCCAAAAGTGTGAAAGACAAAGTCAACCCCAAAAGGGTGAAAAGCAAAGTCGACCCTGAAAGGGTGAAAGCAAAGTCGACCCCAAAAGAGTGAAAGGCAAAGTTGACCCTGAAAGGGTGAAAGCAAAGTCGACCCTGAAAGGGTGAAAGCAAAGTCGACCCCAAAAGGGTGAAAGGCAAAGTTGACCCCAAAAAGGTGAAAGGCAAAATTGACCCCAAAAGGGTGAAAGGCAAAGTCAACCTCAAAAGGGTGAAAGGTAAAGTTGACTCCAAAAGGGTGACTCTGCAAGTTCACAACCTTCAACCCCAGTGTTTAACTGGTATTTATTTTATTGTCCCCGAAAGGATAAAAGGCAAAGTCGTGAGTGTATGGACAGTTGGTGCAATAGTGCACCCTCTAACTTCCTTTGCATATGTCTCCTATTGGAACACAGTCTTTCTACTACCCTCAAGAATCTGGTACTGCCTCCATGTGGTCTCACATAAGAACTGGATACCTTACAGTCCCAGATTAATCTGTAGTCGAAATCAGAGCTGCAATGCCCACAGAGATAGACACAGTCCAGCCAGTGTGTGGACATACCCTGGTGTCATTCAACCACTGTCCTACTAACAGACTATAATAACAGGGATAGGTAGAGCTTGACAATGAATGGCAACCAATCTAGACGAAAGTAACTCTAAACAAAAGCCATAAGTGGTGTTTGCACTTGGTTCCATATTACATCACCAGAAGGATTATGATTAAAGAGTGTATAAAGGGCTTGCACCTTAGTCCTTGACCATTTAAATTAACCATATTTGGCCAAAATATTCTGTTTTATGCTGAAACCAACCAGATCTCACTTCTCACACCCACCCTACAATGTCACTCTAGAAAATAAGCAGTCTCATCATGAGAATCTCAGAGGTTTGAGATAATCCATAATTAATTCAAAACAATGAGAATAAATAAGGATTACATTTGACAGGGTAATCTGGATGCTAAGGGGTTAAACAGCAACAGTGGGACAATGATTTGGGATGCTCCACATTTTGGGCAATTGTAAAAAGTCAGTACATCTAACACACTAACATTGTTTGTCAATGTTTTGAACAGAGTATCGTCATCTTTGGCTTATCTATTAATCTATTTATTTATTTATTGTAGAAAATATCTTCAGATCACTGTGTCTTAAGCAAGACATGAGGAATTACAATTCTGAGAAAGAAAAAAAATTGAAAATTCCAATTTAAAATATTTTCTGGGGGCTCCAGACCTTTCTCTATTTCAGAATACATGGTTGGCCATAACTTATTCATTTTTTAATCTGGGGGAAATTCTTTTACGTTTAGATTCTTTTTGGGGGAATTATATTTTAAATAAAGGAAATTATAATTATTCAAGAAAAAATGGGTTTAGGATTAAGGATTCAGAACATAGGTTTATGGTGAGTTTAGAGTCTGGTTAGGGTTAAATGAAGAAGTGGGGACTAAGCCATACATATTTTTTCATTATGGAATTGCGATTTCCAATGTTTAAAACAGAGAAATCGAAAAAGATTTTCTGAAAAAAATGTTGGCTGGATGCCTCGTCTGAAAGTCTACGCATTACTGACCAAGACACTTCATGAAAATTTAAGTGAATTACTTTGTGACTTCCACATTAATTCCCAGCGTCTTCAGCATGGGCAATGACAGATTACTTCAGCCTGTGCAATATGTGTATGTGCATGCACGTGTGTGTGTGTGTGTGTGTGTTAGTATGTACTACTGCCACTGATATTTTCTTCAACTTACACAGAATGAAAGACTCTCTCAATACTATATAATATATACTATCAATAGATAAAAGTCATTATAATGGTATAGATGAGTATTTTAAATGGCTGTGAGATTTCTGTTTGTGTAACTGCTTTAGTTTCAACACACACACACACACACACACACACACACACACAGGATAGTTATGTATAAAATATTTCAGCTGAATCAGCCAGCTGTTACTCTGCAGTTCAACTTCCCCCCACCCCCACCCCCCGACTGCCCGGATGACCACTTTATCAAACAGTGACCAGTCTAGTTTACTGTTTGATAAAGTGGTCGCCCAGGAAAACTTCAGTGTGTCGGCTCACTGATTCAGCTGAGGTAGCACATGCGCGCACGTGTGTGTATGTATGTGAATGTGGATGTGGTTTATATGTATGTATGTATGTGTGTGTATTTTAGAGTTGTAACTGTTTATCAAGTGACCTGATCTGCAAAATCAGCTTGAAACTAAAACAATTAACTCATGGAAGAGTCACTGAAGTCATTTAACACATCTATACACATAACCTTTATATCCATTCTCCTGTTATCGAGTGTTAATATTACACACACACATAAACACACACACACATCACTGTTATTTAGTGAATATATTATATATTAAACATCAATAGTTTCCATCCTCTAAATGGTCATTTGAAATATCAATGAGGGTAATCTATGAGAATATTTAATACTATTATGTTATATGGTAACATTTGATATCATTAAAAAGTAAATATAAGTGTGTGTTTTAAATGGCTACCATGACACTGCTAGCATTCAGTTTACATATAATAGATACACACACAAGCACACACACACACATACACGCGAACACATACATACATGCACACAAACAGGCATACACTCACTGATATTAATACAGAAATCGGTTCCCAGTATACCTGAGATCATATTGTAAAGAAGTAAATTATACAGAATGTATATATGTATGTCTACATGTGTGTGTGTGTGTGTGTGTGTGTGTGTGTGTGTGTGTGTGTGTGTGTGTGTGTATGTGTGCATGCTTGCGTTCATGCGTCTATTTACAGAGATACACACATAAGAATCCTAATTTCACATTAACACACATTCTGTTACATGCCTTAGGCAATGTACTGGATCTTTGGAAGATTCTGTACCAGAAGCAGGAAGATTCAAAGAATGCAAGTCTGGAACATCTTAATCTTGACTTGTAATGGTAAAAGGTCACATAAAGCTTAATCTCCCCCATCAAGCTCTCTCTTTCTCTCCTCCACTCTCTCTCTTTCTCCTCTAATGAATGTTGTAATATCAGAGCTAAAAACTAGCCCTAATGGAAACCAATAAGCTTAACAGCTTACGATGAAGACACTGCATGGCTACTCAGTTTACTATGACTAATAATAATAATAATAATAATAATAATAATAATAATAATAATGGTTTCAAATTTTGCCACAAGGGCAGCAATTTTGGTGGAGGAGATAAGTTGATTTCATCGATCCCCAGTGTTTCACTGGTACTTAATTTATCGAACCCAAAAGGTTGAAAGGCAAAGTCGACCTCAGTGGAATTTGAACTCAGAACGTAGACAAAGATGAAATGCCACTAAGCACTTTGCCTAGTTTGCTAATGATTCTGCCTGCTCGCTGCCTTGGTCATGAAGAAAAAGAAGAAACAACAAAAGCTGTAAAACAACTGAAATCACCAAAAACACATAATGAAAAGAAATACAAGTAACTGAAGAACATGTGGAGATGGACAAGAAACAATAAATCATATTGTCTCTGGCTAAGTCCTGGCTAAGAAGGAATATATTCACAGACACGACAGAGTTGGGACCTAGATACGCTGGAAGCTATACCAACACTATGGAATAACAACAGAAAAAGATTGTACAGGCAAACACCAGAAAAGGTCACAGAAAATAACGACAATAGACATAATAATGATAATAATTTGAAAAACATTAAGAATATTGGAGCTGCTGTCAGGCTTAAGGTGATCCAGAAGACAGCATTGTTGGGTATAGCTTGCATTCTAAGGAGAGTATTGTCTCTGAGTCACAGGAGAAGGCACTACTTGAAACCGTTGGTGATTTGTTATTGACTGTTTTCAAGTAAAGAATAACCGGTAATTAAGAACTATCCGTGAGTCTTCCAGAATAATAATAATAACAATAATGATAATAATGATAATATTAATAATTATCATTATTATTAATAATAATCAGGAAAGTATTAGATAGCTGAAAAGAACAAACAGCATGGTACCATAGGCTGCAGGTAGTAAGCCCACAACGCATGCAAGACTCCAGGAGCTCTAACAAAACCTATGATGAAGAGATAATAATAATAATAATAATAATAATAATAATAATAATCCTTTTTCCTGAAAGCACATGGCCTGAAATTTGTGGGGAGGGGACTAGTCGATTAGATTCACTCCAGTGTTTCACTGGTACATAATTTATCGACCCTGAAAGGATGAAAGGCAAAGTCAACGTTGGTGGAATTTGAAATCAGAACATAGACACAGATGAAATGCCACCAGGCCAAAGGACGAGGCAGAACAATACAAAGACAGACATAGAGTGTGGGTGTTTACATATAATGAAATGATAAAATAATTAAATAACAAAAAAAGAAAAATGTATGCATACACAGTATACAATGAAAAGGAAGGGAAATATATAAAGTAAAAAAAAAGGTGGGGCAGGGTGATAGAGATGAAGTCCTCCTGATACAGGATGATCTCGAGGGATAATCGAAGAACCTCACTGTCCGAGATTTCCCTGAACACCAAGAGCAAGTGCTCTCTCCAATTCCTTCTCCCCAACTCATAGGTCTACACTTTAATTAACTCACTCGAGGACAGCACTTCCCTCTCCACTGTCAATTTCCTTTTCAAGTGAAACTTGAAGAAGTCAATGAGAGCTCTACCAAAGAGGAATGTATCTGTTCTCATGCCTTTGAGCCTTGTCCACCAAACAACCTCTTTCGCCACAGCCATCAGCCACCAGCCTCATTTCTACTAAAGACACAAGGCCTGAAATGTTGTGGGAGGGGGTGGGTTAGTAGATTTCATTGACCCCAGTGTATAACTGGTATTTATTTTATTGACCTGGAAAGGATGAAAGGCAAAGTTGCCTCAGCAGTATTTGAACTCAGAACACAAAGATGGATGAAATTGCACTAAGCATTTTGTCTGACATGTTAACAATTCTGCCTGCTCACCACCTTAATAATAATAATAAATAATAATAATAATAATAATAATAATAATAATAATAATAATAATAATAATAATAATAATAATAATAATGTCCTTGTTGTGACTTGACAGACACTGCAACCCCAACCCTGGTAGACACAATATCTTCAATCAACAGCATCATGATACTGGATACTGTGTGACATCTTAAATAATAATAATAATAATAATAATAATAATAATAAGAAGAAGAAGAAGAAGAAGAAGAAGAAGAAGAAGAAGAAGAAGAAGAAGAAGAAGAAGAAGAAGAAGTAGAAGAAGAAGAAGAAGAAGAAGAAGAAGAAGAAGAAGAAGAAGAAGAAGAAGAAGAAGAATGATAATAATAATAATAATCCTTTCTACTAAAGGTATCATCATCATCATCATCATCGTTTAACGTCCGCTTTCCATGCTAGCATGGGTTGGACGATTTGACTGAGGACTGGTGCAACCGGATGGCTACACCAGGCTCCAATCTAATTTGGCAGAGTTTCTACAGCTGGATGCCCTTCCTAACGCCAACCACTCAGAGAGTGTAGTGGGTGCTTTTACGTGTCACCCGCACGAAATGGTGTCTTTTATGTGCCACCCGCACAAGAGCCAGTCCAGGGGCACTGGCAACGATCTCGCTCGAAAACCCTACAAGGCCAGTCAGGCGGTACTGGCAACGGTCACGCTCAGGATGGTACATCTTATGTGCCACCCGCACAAGAGCCAGTCCAGGGGCACTGGCAACGATCTCACTTGGCTTGCCGGGTCTTCTCACGCACAACACATTTTCAAAGGTCTCGGTCAGTAGTCATCGCCTCGGTGAGGCCCAATGTTCGAAGGTCTTGCCTCACCACCTCAGCCCAGGTTTTCCTGGGCCTACCTCTTCCACGGGTTCCCTCAACTGTTAGGGAGTGGCACTTTTTCACGCAGCTATCCTCATTCATTCTCACCACATGTCCAAACCAGCGCAATCGTCTCTCTTGCACACCATTACTGACGCTTCTTATGTTCAGCTTTTCTCTCAAGATACTTACACTCTGATGGGTATGCACATTTACATTACACATCCAGCGGAGCATACTGGCTTCATTCCTTGCGAGCTTACGCATGTCCTCAGCAGTCACAGCCCATGTTTCACTGCCATGTAGCATGGCTGTTCATACACATGCGTCATACAGTCTGCCTTTTACCCTGAGTGAGAGTCCCTTTGTCGCCAGCAGAGGTAAGAGCTCTCTAAACTTGGCCCAGGCTATTCTTATTTTAGCAGTTACACTTTCAGCGCACCCACCCCCACTACTAAGTTGGTCACCCAGATAGTGGAAGCTATCAACTACCTCTAGTTTTTCTCCCTGGAATGAGATAGAAGTTGTTTCCTGTTTGTTCACAGTGTTTATTGCACCTGAACATCTGCCACATACAAAGACTAACTTTGTAGTTAATCTGCCTTTGATATTGCTGCACCTCTTATGTGTCCATAGCTTGCACCGGGTACATCTTATAGAGTTACTACCTACTCCTTTACTGCATACTGAGCAGGGCCATCGACCTGAAGGGGTTTGTGTTTTATCTACCTTCCTACTTATTAGGATTTTGGTTTTTGCTAGGTTGACTCTAAGGCCCTTCGATTCTAGTCCTTGCTTCCACACCTTAAACTTCTCCTCTAGTTCTGATAGTGACTGCGCAATTAGTGCAAGGTCATCAGCATAGAGGAGCTCCCAGGGGCAACCTGTCTTGAATTCCTCTGTGATCGCCTGGAGGACTATGATAAATAGAAGGGGGCTGAGGACGGAACCTTGGTGGACCCCTACCTCTACCCGGAATTCATTACTGTACTCATTTCCAACCTTCACCTTACTGACAGCATCTCTGTACATGGCTCGCACAGCTCTCACTAACCATTCTTCTATCCCAAGTTTCCTCATTGACCACCAGATAAGGGATCGGGGGACCCTGTCAAAGTCTTTCTCCATGTCAACGAAAGCCAGGTACAGAGGTTTATCCTTGGCTAGATATTTCTCCTGCAGCTGTCTCACTAGAAATATGGCATCAGTGGTGCTTTTACCTGGCACAAACCCAAACTGCATCTCATCTAAATTGATTTGCTCCCTAATTAGTTGGGCTATGACCCTCTCCGTAACTTTCATAACCTGATCTAACAGCTTGATGCCTCTGTAATTATTAGTGTCTAAAGCGTCACCTTTACCTTTGTAGCAGTTTACTATGGTGCTGCTACACCAGTCATTGGGTATGACTCCTTCGTGTATCACCTGGTTCGTAATACGGGTGACTAGGCTGTAGCCAACACTGCCAGATATTTTGAGCATCTCTGCAGTGATTCCTGATGGGCCGGGGGCTTTCCCTGTCTTCATACTCTTAATTGCTTTATCTATGAGACCTGAAATTTGTGGGGAGGGGACCAGTCGATTACGTCAACCCCAGTGTTTCACTAGTACTTAATTTATGGACCTCAAAAGGATGAAAGGCAAAGTTGACTTCAGCGGAATTTGAACTCAGAATCTAGTGACAGGCAAATACTGCTTAGCATTTCGTCCAGTGTGCTAATGATTCTGCCAGCTCACCACCTTGGTAATAATGATAATGATAATAATAATAATAGGCAGCCCAAGATCAGAGTTTATTGACCCAGAACTATCAAGCTAATGTGATGGAAAATGGTGTAGACACAAAGTGCCGATACTGCAATGATGAGATAGAAACAATGGACTGCCTAATCTCTGAGTGTAAGGTTTTAGCACCTGTAGAGTACAAATCAAGACATGACAGAGTTGGCCAATATCTACACTGGGTAGTGTGTTGGCATTATAAAATCAAAACTGGTGACAAATGGTACAAGCACCACCCTGAGGCTGTAACTGAGGGAGAAAATGTAACTATTCTTTGGGACTTCCCAGTATGTACAGAATGGACCATCAAAGCAAATAAACCAGATATTGTTGTGAAAGATCAAAACAATAGAGTCTATTTATTGATTGACATGAGCATACGTTGTGACCATAGCATTTCAGCAAAAGAATTTGATAAGCTCAGAAAATATAAAGATTTGCTAATCGAAACTGTAAAAATGTGGCATCTCAAGACAGTTACAATACCAGTGACTGTAGGAGCAATTGGAATGATCAAAAAAAGGAACTGAAAATTATTCAAGAATGATCCCTGGCTTACCAGCCATACAAAAAATGCAAAAGATTGTCTTAACTGGTACGTCACATGTATTGTGAAAAACATTGTCGCTGTGAATTTTCTTTCCCTTTTTCTCCTTTATTTTCTGTCTACTTTTTGCCTTTCTCTCTCTGTCTTTCTTCCTCCTTTTTCTCTATCACATGACTTTGTAAATGGACAATCTGGTGTATTTATGTTAATGGCCTACCAATGTATACAGTACGTTTCTCTGCCCTAGGTGACAGGAAGACACTTGGTAAGAAATAGAAACAGAATTGAAAGAAGATGATGAAAATAATAATAATAGCAATGATAATAATAATAAATATATCATTATCATTATAATTATTATTATTGCATAGGAGATCAGTGCATGCCATCAAAGTGACACTGGGATAAAATATACGAAGCCCAGTAGATCCATCATGACAACTCGTCTGATAAGGGTACACCAGGCACATGCATCACAACTATAAGTGCACGACATGCTGATCTCATATCAAGATAAACAGCATATGACCTTGCAGGTGGGGTGCAGTTAGACTTTTCTTAAGGTCAAGTAGCCCATCCCACTGAGAAGGTCACTGAATAAGGGTTGTTTAAAGACATTGAACGAAACACCCATGTTTCCAGGGGCGAAACAATTCTTCTCAACACATGGCTATGATGCTCCCCCACTATATCTGCTCATGATCAGAGATGCACATATTTTCAGCCACTAAGGGACATGCTCAACTGGTTAAGGTCAAGCAAGTGACAAACAAATTTGTGGTATTGAGCAGAATATCTGCTGTAGCCCATCTTTTATAGCAATACAAAACATGTACATGATAACAATTCCAACCAGTTTAGATCAGAAGCTATGAGAGCCAGTATCTGGTATTACACCAGAGCATTTACTACTACTATTATTTATTATTATTATTGTTGTTGTTGTTGTTGTTGTTGTTGTTGTTGTTGTTGGAGGAGTTTTTGAAGCATGTAGAAGAGGTGGGTAATAATTACTCAGGGATATTGGAAATGGTTAGAAGTAATGGAGTAGGAAATGGCAGAAAAATTTAAGATGGAATACTTACACAGATTGAGACTTGTCCTCAAGTAGGAATTGATTGGACGGAATAAGATTGAAGCTATCAACTTAACGCCGTTCTCACTGCTTACATATGAAGCAGTGGTAACCATGAAGACAGTAGAAGAATTTAGACATGGGGTTAACAAAGACAGACTATATGTACTAAAAAAAAAAGGTGGAAGGAATCTGATTGGGTGCAAACACAGCATTAGAGCAGAAGAAACAACATGGTATGGCACATAAAAAATGCCTCAGAACTGTTATTGTCAGAAGTAAAAAGGTCAGACCTGTGCTAAATTGAAGATTACAGTGATAAAAGACAGTAGTGTGGGAGTACAATGTAAAATGTTTACTGCATTTTGACTTCTGACTTTGAGAATAAATATATTTTCCCAAAATGTTCAACTATGTAATAAAAACTACATCATCTAAGCAAATGACCTTCTCTAAATGTAGTAAAAATGCTATAACATATTCAGAAAGATATTTCAGAAAATCATCACCGTTCTCTTTCAGCATATAAAAGACAAATTTAGCTGGGACAAAATGAGTAAGACAAGATAAGGTAAAATCTGCCTTTTCAATTCTCCAGAATTACATTTTTTCGGGGGGAGGGGGAGTCGTACACATCAATATCCATCTTTAGATATCACAAAAATCAGACTACTGAATAATAATAATAATAATAATAATAATGTCAAATTTTGGTATGGGGCCAGCAGTTTTTGATGGGAAGGAGAAGTCAATTGCATCGACTTCATTGCCAAACTAGTATTTATTTCATCAACCTTAAAAGGATGAAAGGCAAAGTTGATCTTGGTGGAATTTGAACTCAGATTGTAAAATCAAAGAAAATGCCACTAAGCATTTTGTCCAGTGTGCTAATGATTCTGCGATTCTACCACTCACCACCTTAAAATGTTATGGCATACCACCAGTCAGTGTACACCACTAGCTCAGAAAGACCATAAGAAGTGATATGACCAGGTAACATAAGTAGTTTGCTGGACACTCTACAAAAGTATGGACTTTACAGAGCAGAAAAGTGGTACAAACATCAACCTGAAGGCACTATTTGAAATTGAGAATGCCAAGATCCTGTGGGACTTTACAATTCAGTGTGAATGTGAGATAGAGAATAGGAAATGAGAATATAGTGATGACTGTGAAAGAGTGCAAAAAGCTCTGTATCATAAATATAACATGTCCAACTGCCAACAAAACGAGCAACAAAGACGAAAAATGTTGATAGATATGACAGGCTAGCTTGAGAGGTTAAGTAGCTATGGTCATTGGAAAACGGGGTAGTATTACCAATAATTGTCAGAGCCTTAGAAACAGCATGTAAAGATCTTGAGAAATACATTGAACGAAAAAAGGATTGCAAAATGGGTGGACCATTTGCAGAAAACAACACTGCTTGGAACAGCTGAAATACACCAGAGGGGGTCTTTAAAACTAAAAAGTGTCACCTTATTTTGCTAGTAGGGAACAGCTGACACCATAATGCATCCCCAGTATTCGAAATGATGATGACAACAACAACAATCCTTTCTACTATAGGCATAAGGCCTGAAATTTTGAGAAAGGAGGCCAGTCAATTAGACTGACCCCAGTATGCAACTGGTACTTAATTTATCGACCCATAAAGGATGAAAAGCAAAGTCAACCTCAGCGAAATTTGAACTCAAAACATGAAGATGAATGAAATGCCGCTAAACATTTCATCCAACGCGCTAACGATTCTGCTAGCTCACTGCCTTAATATAAATAATAATAATAATAATCCTCTCTATGATAGTCACAAAACCTGAAATTTTTGGTGGGGAGGGGCTAGTCGTTTACACCGACTCCAGTGTTTCAATGGTACTTAATTTATCGACCCTGAAAGGATGAAAGGCGAAGTTGACCTCAGCACAATTTGAACTAATAGCATTAAGACAGAAGTGTTGCTAAGCATTTAGTCCTAAATGCTTAATGGTTCTACCAGGGTGCCTGCCACCTTAGAAATAATAGTAACTATAACAGATCAAGTAAAATGAAGAGCTCTGAGAAGTAGAATATAATGATCCTTTCTGTTAAAGGCACAAGGCCTGAAATTTGGGGGGAGGGGTTAAGTTGATTATATTGACCCCAGTGTTTCACTGGTACTTAATTTATTGACCTTGAAAGGATGAAAGGCAAAGTTGATCTCAGTGGAATTTGAACTCAGAATATAAAGATGGACAAAATGCTGCCAAGCATTTCGCCCAACATGCTAACGATTCTACCAGCTCACCACCTTAATAATAATAAGTACCAGGCAGTGGCTCTCATGGCTTCTGATCTTAATTGATTGGAAGTGTTATCATGTACATTGTTTTGTCTTGGTATAAAAGATGGGTTACAGCAAATATTCTGCTCAATACCCCAAGATTTGCTTGTCAGTTGTTTGACCTTAACCAGTTGAGCATGTCCCTTAGTGGCTGACGATATGTGCATCTCTGATCATGAGCAGAAGTAGTGGGGGAGCATCATAGCCATATGTTGAGAGGAATTCTTTGGGGTTTGAATAATTCACCTTTGAAAGCGTGGGTGTTTTGCTCAACATCCTTAAAGAAACCTTATTCAGGGACCTTTTGAGCGGGATGAGCTACTCGATCTGAAGAAAATTCTAACTGGGCCCCACCTGCGAGGTCATGCGCTGTTTGTCTTAATATGGGATCACTATGTCGTGCACATATGGTTGTGATGCATGTGCCTGGTGTACCCTTATCAGATGGGTAGTCATGATGGGTATACTGGGCTTTGTATATTTTACCCCAGTGTCACTTTGATGGCATGCACTGCTCTCTCACTTAATAATAATAATAATACTGGCCTTCGTGAGATTTTCGAGCGAGATCGTTGCCAGTGCCCCTGGGCTGGCTCTTGTGCGGGTAACACGTGGGATACACCAGTTTGAGCGTGGCCATTGCCAGTACTGCCTGACTGGCCTTCATGCGGGTGACACGTAAAAGCACCCACTACACTCTCTGAGTGGTTGGCGTTAGGAAGGGCATCCAGCTGTAGAAACTCTGCCAAATCAGATTGGAGCCTGGTGTTGCCATCCGGTTTCACCAGTCCTCAGTCAAATCGTCCAACCCATGCTAGCATGGAAAGCGGACGTTAAACGGTGATGATGATGATGATGATGATGAATAATGATAATGATAATAATGATATATATACAAGCTTTCACACAGTTTTGATATACAGACATGATATTGCTGACTCGAAGTCGTAGAATGAATAAAAGCCATTTGTCTGTGGTGCCACAAAATGAGATAAAATCTGGAACCAAATGGTGGTGAAGTGAACCTCTCAATTATACAGCCATGCTGGATTCAATTAATCACACTTTATTTTATCAATTTCTGAATTTAAGTAAATGATATTGACCTCATCAGACTAAAACTAGAAGATAGGTAACTAATGAGTTTTATTTAGTGCACCAGTCTGATGACTACAGTATATCTACGTGACAGCATGATTGCATTGGGTGTTTGAGCTTGGTTATTCTTATTTTCTGATCAATTATATTGTATGTACACAACAAAACTGTATGCCATTTGTATCACAATATCTCTATTGTAAATTAGATATTTGTAATCTAATAGCTTTGTCAACAAAATAAAATAGCTATTCATCATCATCGTTGTGATGACGATCATTAACGTCATCATCAGTTTTACATTTACATCGGATATTTTCCCTGGTGTCATAGGTTAGCTGAATTGTCACGTGCCAGGAAAGTTCGTATTCAGAGTAATTGCGCTCGTGTGTACATGCGCGTGTGAGCGGGTGTGTATGTGTGTGCATAAGAGTGTTTGTGTTTGTGTACCTAACATGTGTATGTGGAGGTCAGGCTATCAGTATGTCTTCACATGTTTCATGAATGATTATGTAGCTTTCAAACTCCCTCCATCTTTCTCTCTCCACACACAAATATAACTGTGCATGACTTTACATGTATATAGTATGCAAGGGTATATCTGTACAAAAATATAAAATATCATACTCTCTCTCTTTCTCTCTGTCTGTTTCTCTGCCTCTCTCTCTCTCTCTCTGTATGTATGTATGTATATATATATATATATATATATATATATATATATATATAAAAATATATATATATATATTGATGGCAGTGCTGCCTGACATCATACTGGTGGCATGTAATAAGCACCTACCAACCTCTCGGAGTGGTTGGCATTAGGAAGAGCATCCAGCTGTAGAAATTTTACCAGATCAGATTGGAGCCTGGTGCAGCCTCCTGGCTTGCCAGTCTTCAGTCAAACTGTTCAACCCATGCTAGCATGGAAAGTGGACATTAAACAATGATGATGATGATGATATATATATATATATATATATATATATATATATATATATATATATATATATATATATATATATATATATACATATGCATATATGTATGTATATATATATATATATATATATATATATATATATATATACATATATATATATATATATATACTAGCAGAAATACCCGGCGTTGCCCGGGTTAAAGAGAATAATGAAATCTAAAAACGCCGTCTAGACTACGCATCATCTTTATATATAGAGATGTATATACACACACGCACCCAAACACACGTATATATATGTATATCAATATAAATATATGAAAGTCAATGAAGTTTCGTAAAAGAAGGTGATCATGTACATACTTTCTTGCTGTTGTGATTATAACACCTCATTGTAAACTATGTTCCTTGTTTTCCCTTGTGGAGCATATACAAATAGGTTTTTTGTTGCTGCCCACTCTTGAGCAGCCAACATACAGTTGTCCATGTGAGAAGCAGGGCTCTTCCAAGAGAAGACCAGCTACAGACAGTGTTTGACCCTGATATTTGTTTATGGACATGGCAAAAGTCACACGAAGGGGGAATTGTAGTCTTCTGAATGTAAAAGGAATGTCTGCTCCTGATGGAGTAAGAGGAATTCTTGGAATAAAGACGACATCCCCTTTTGCACATCCAGAAAGAATGGTAGCCTCGATAACGTGTGACATCATTTTCTAAATAATGCTCATCTGTTATGTTCGGGTTAAAATTTAATCAACATCAAAAATATATGAATTTTCATGGGAGTTATGGCCGTTATGCAAAGAATATAATTTCCAAATTTCATAAAGATCCATTCAGTACTTTTGACGTAGTTTCGGATAAGAAAACAAATGACTAATGTGTGTGTTTGTGTGCATGTGTATGTGTGTGTGATGGGTGTATATATATGTATAGATATCTGTATGCATGTATATATGTATATATGTGTACATATTACATGTACATCTATATATATATATACATCTACACATATGTATACATATACATGTATGTATAGATCTATATATATATACATATACGTGTACATCTATATGTATACATATACATCTCTCTCTCTCTCTTTTTCTCTCTCTCTCTTTCTCTCTCTCTTTCTCTCTTTCTCTCTCTCTCTCTCTGAAAGTATCTGTCATTACAGTATCGAAATGGTGTACATATACATGTATATGTATACATATACATCTCTCTCTCTCTCTCTCTTTCTGTCTCTCTCTTTCTCTCTTTCTCTCTCTGTGAAAGTATCTGTCACTACAGTATCGAAATGTGATTGTTTCAGTTAGTGGAATAGTTTCATTTTTAAAGTGAAAGTATTTGACATGAGTGTTTTTGTTTCACTTTTGACACGTAATACTTAAATAGTGGAGGAGATATTATGTTGCCGTGTGCTCGAACTCTGCAAGAAGTTAGTAATTTTTTTTTGACTAAAACACAACTGGAACCCTAAGTAAGGCATGTGTAAAATTTGAATGAAATTGGTTGCGTAGTTCTCGAGTTTTAGGGATTCACACAGACAGACAGACAGACAGACACACATTCTCATTTTTATATATATAGATAAATTGGACATGGGCAATCATTGTATTTTTTTTGTCTTGAGGTTCACAGCCAAATGGCTGGGTGAATTCGTGTGAAAAATGGCACACAGGTGGAGACGGGTGCATACATTGTGCAGCAGTTTCTATTTTTTTCCTAGACCCCATAGTTACCGAGAAAATCAATGAAAACTTTTACTAATGGAATTCCCGTTTGTTCTACCATTAAAACAACCAGTTGCTCACACAGCCGGCATATACCATTTCGCTAGCAACAAGGGGAGTACAGGATGACAGTCAGCCAAAACTTTTGCTATGCTGTCTCTCTTCTTTCACCTCTTTGTGGGGTTAATAATCTTAATCTTTAGTTACAGTTTCTCATTCAAACTACATAATAGGCAGAATTATCAGATTAAGACAGTGGGGTGTTTTGAGGGAGATTTGGCTGCTTTTTCTACCAGGTCTAGCAACCATGTAGAGGTCTGAACTTAATTTTCATTCACGTATTTGCATTTCAAAAATTTAACATAATCTTTTTCATAAATCAACTATCGTAAAAATTTTATACAATGACCTCACATTTTCTATGTATGTGTGTGTACCTTAAAAAACGGCAATCATCATGACACACACCTTCACTCACTCACTCTATCTCTCTTTCTCACCCTCTTTCTCTCTCACATACACACTCACAAGCACACACGCATGCACACACACACACACACACGTCCATTTCATACATCTTTCAATTTCTGCTCTATGCAAATAAAATTTTTTATGGATACAACTGCTTACAAAAATAGGGATTAATATATGATTTCTTTCTATGTTCATAATTAAATCAATGTTTTAATGATTAGACAGAGGTCCAATAGAATAGCTCTCAGAAACAGACTACGCACAAATTCATTCTTCACAACTCCTGAAGCTGTTTTCTGACAACTTGGGGGGAGTAAGGAAATTTTCAAACAACTGGAGGGTCCAATTGAAACGGTACCCGAAATGATAAGGTTGAGAAACGCTGTTATAGATTATGCCTAACTGAAGACGATCACAGCCACATCATCCAGACAGACTGGGTGAAACTGAGCTTAGCTGCTAGTAAATATATAATGAAGAAATAAATGGGCTAATTATCCCCTTATACAGCACAACTAATTAGAACTCTAACAGAGCATCAGGAATATAAAACCAAGAAAGAGAGAACAAATTTCAAAGGTCAGTGTTCATATTCACTCAATATATTTCAAAGCATTGGAATACTTCACAGCATACATCGGTGCATTCATATACACAAGATATATAAAAATTTATAAATACATAAATGTACTTGTGAGGTTGTATGTCCATATTAAAATCATCCGCCTGAAAAGGATGTTCTAACACAGCATTCAATTTTTAAAAATTCTGAAATTTCTCATGCTGCTTAAAACTTTAAGATTGGAATAACTCTTTTATAAATCCTCTTAGATTAACTCTGATGTGAGAAATGTAGATGATTGTTACGGCTGGAATTAACTCGCCCATACCAACCTATGTTTTCTCGAAACGGCTGTCAGACTTAATACCTGCTGAAGATACTTCTTAAAATCATTTTATACCACCATTTCATCTATTTGGATTACCGCTCTACATTCAACACATGCATATGTTAATATCTTCATTGATTTTAATACGGACATATAACCTTGCAAGTACATTTATATATTTTTACATTATATCATGTATACATGAGTACACCTGTGTATGCTGTGAAGTATTCCAATGCTTTGAAATATATTGAGTGAAGATGAACACTGCCCTTTGAAATTTGTTTTCTCTCACTTGAATTTATATGTATGTGTGTGTGTGTGTGTGTGTGTGTGTGTACTGATGTAATCTGGGTGATAAACTTAGAGTGTGTTTTCCAAAGCTCCTCTCTGGGTATCAGCTCCCAAATGTTATCATACAGTAGAGCTTCTCCTGTTACCGGATATACAAGTGAAAATCCACAGTTATATCTGTAGAGTATAAACAAACAAAATTTTAATACGAGAAGATGGATCGAACAGGCTTTATTACAAATCACTACAATTATTTTAATGCATCATTATCAACTGTTAATTGCTAAATTTTACATAAATTATGAATGTTACATAAATTAAGCACAATACTTTGACACTGATCATCTGAAGATGAGCATGTATGCAGCTATTGTTGAATCACATTAATACAATATTGTGTATAATTTGTAACATTCAGCAATTAACAGCTAATAATGATGTATTGAAACAATTGTTTGTAGCTTGTAATATTGTAATATTGTAATAAAGCTTGTTCAATACATCTCATAATAAAAAATTTGTTGATACAATATTCACCAGTAGCTCTGACTTCTTCAGTCAGCCTGCTAAAAGTAGCAGCCAAATCACCTTCAAATTAACGTAACTGTCTTTGTAGAAAAGAACACATGAGATAGAGACAATGCAGTTCTGCATTCACCAATGAAGAATACTGTAAAATAATAGAGACTACTGGACATAATCCTCATCATCTTTTTTACATTTGTTTATTATTTTTCAGGCTGTCATTGATTGGACGAGACTTTTTGAGTCAGAATTCTGCAGCTTGATGCCCTTCCTGAAACTGAACAATTTTTTGAGCTTTCTTCTCCTCCAAGAAACATACTATATTTCTCTGGTCTTCACATCTCAAAACTAGAAATTTGTTGGACATAAACAAAGACAAGGTGGTACCAAAAAGTTCCCAGACTAGTTACGTTTAGTAAAAAATAACTTATTTACCTAAGTTTTAACATCAGCTTTGAAATAGCCACCTTGCACAGCAATACACTGATTCCATCATTCCTACCACTTTTGGAATCTGGCCTGGATTTTATTTTCTGTAAACAAGTCGAGGATCTTCTGCGATTCACTCTTGAACTTAACAGTGGTGTTGAAACAGTGACCTTTGAGCTGCATTTTCATCTTAGGGAAAAGACAGAAGTCTGTGGGTGCTAAATCTGGTGAATTGGGTGAGTATAGAAGTGATAGTATGTTGTTTTTGGCTAATGAGGAGAGTACAGTGACAGGGTGCATTGTTGTCATGAAGAATCCAATTCTTTGTGCTCCACAGATCTAATCGCATTCACCAAATGTCCTTCCTCAAACACTTCAAAATGTTGCAGTAGAATTCTCAATTGACGGACTGGCTCTGGGGGATGAATTTTTGATGCACACTACTGCTGATGTCAAAAAATTCGATGAGCATGCTCCTGAATGAGCTGCAGCTTTGTCATGCCCTTTTTGGTTGTGGACATGAAGGGCCCTTCCATTGTGATGACTCCTGATTCATCTCAGGGTCATACCTGTAGACCCAACTCTTATCACCAGTGATGATCTTCTACATGAAGAATGGGTCATCAGCAACATTCTGATGGAGATCTTGACAGACTTTGACATGATGTCCTTTCTGCTCAGTGGTCAACAGGCAGGAGACAAACTTGGCAGAGACACACTGCATTTTCAGTTAAGACTTTAGGATTGCCTGCATGGCCCCATTCAACAGACCAACAACATCAGCAATGTCGTTGATTGTCCTCTGACAATCCTCATGCACATGCTGATGAATTTACTCCACATTCTTCCAGGTTGCTCATCATCTTCCAGGAACATTTTTCTGCTTTTGAAGGGCCCATGCCACTCAAAATATTGTGTACAACTTATTGCCTCATCACCATAACCTTACTGAAGCATGCTCAATGTCTCTGTAGCAGACTTCCCTAGTTTAACACAAAATTTCACGTTGGCTCTTTGTTCCAACTTCCTGTCCATGACAAAATCACAGACTACAGCATACAAATGATCACAAAAACACAAATTTCACAACTTTCAAAGTAAACACAGTGATATCACTCAACACACTGCCTCATGAAGGTCACTGCTAGCTCTCACATCATATGCAACAATGTGCTGCCACCTGTTGGCATGCTACAGAACTAGTCCAGGAGCTATTTGATACCACCCTGTATTACCACTGTCTATGTGATGGCAACTGGAGACATATGGTGACAATACATACATATATATATATATATACAACTTCTGTACAGCTTCTAGTTACCAAATTTTGCTCTTGAGGCATTGCTTAACACAAAGATATGACAGGAACACAATATTGGGGTTTTCTTATAAAATTGGCAGGGTCTCAAAACCTCAGTGTCTCTAGCCAAAGTGTATTTATAATTCATAAGGGAATTGGACTCACAAGTGGAATAACCTAGGTTTTCCCTTCCTCTAAATTTATTACTAAGAAAATATTTACAGAATGTAGCACAGTGTTGAATCAAACTTGAAAACACACAGTTGTGAAGCAAAATTTTTGAGCATACAGTCTAGCATATACAACACTGTGCAACATACACAGCAATACAATTAATGTCATACAATACCATACAAAAGGCTGCAATAAGTAAGACGCCTACAAGTGAAAAACAACATCTGTGAATCTTTTGTAAACTACTGAGGAAAAATATAGAAATCAGTGGATGGCTGATAGCATATTGACAATGTTCTCTGATGAGGTTACAATGAGGCAGTCTGTGTGTTCAATTCCCACTTGAGACATTTATGCACCAAAGCAATTATATGTATGTTTTATTATTTGTTGCTTTTTGTTTTATTTGTGATATTTTATCTTCAAGGGAGTGTTTCATGTCTTTTTTACATTTTGTTTTTATTCTTTGTAGATTGTCAATAATTTATTTTTCTCTTTCTAACTCCTACAGACACATATGTACACACAAAAACACACACACACACGCATGCACACAAGTACATATGTGGTATAAGAAGTTACGATAATTATCAGTGCTTATAACCGCAAGTTGATCAATGCTTTGTCAATAAAAGTCGGTATGTGGAAACCAATTATACACACATGTACATCTCACACGAAATATACAAACAGTATATATCGACTAACAAATATGTTGGATAGCTCACCATAAAACTAACTTTGTAAAGAGCTAGCTGAGGTACCTCACTTTGCTCAGGTACTGAAATTAGGCTCTTTATGAGAAAGGGACAGAAAAGTACCATACAAATGGTAAACATTCCACTGAACATCTAAGCATTAAATTTACCGTCCAAAATTTTTCATGTACAGAAAAGGTCAATTCTACCAAAGGTTGGTCTTTGAATGAGTTTAATATATCAACAGCTCAATTTATAAAACAATAACACCTGGAGATTTTATGAATAAATTTAAATGTGAAACTACTAAAGATTAAATTATGTTCTACCTTCCATGGTATCTGAAATCAGTAACATTTTGAAGATATTCTTTCATTCTTTTACTTGTTGCAGTCATCTGACTGTGGCCATGCTGGAGCACTACCCTTTAGTCGAGCAAATCGACCCTAGGACTTATTTTTTGTAGGCCTAGTACTTAGTCTATCAGTCTCTTTTGTTGAACCACTAAGTTATGGGGATGTAAATGCACCAGCATCAGTTGTCAAGTGATATGGGGGGAAGAGGACAAACAGAGACACACAAACATATACACACACACATATTTATATATATATATATATATATATATATATATATATATATATATATATACAATGGGCTTCTTTCAGTTTCTGTCTACCAAATCCACTCACAAGGTTTTGGTCAGTCTGAGGCTATAGTAGAAGACTCTTGCCCAAGGTGCCATGCAGTGGGACTGAACCCAGAAGCATGTGGTTGGTAAACAAACTACTTACCACACAGCCACTCCTGATTTCAAATGAGGAATTTTACAACAAAATTCAAATAAATATACATGAAGCTGCAGTTGCGGCTGATGTCAGTGTCGTGTGGCACATAAAAAGCACCCTTTAAACATTAGGTGATATGCTGTACTTGAGAAGCCCCATCAAGCCAAGTGAAATCATAGTCATAGCTGATGCCAGTGTTGCGTACCTGGCACCCATGTGGGTGGCACGTAAGAAGCACCCTTTGAACTTTGGAGGCAGTGACAAGTGACAGAGTCCTTTGGCAATACACTATGCTTGAGAAGACATGTTGAGTCAAGTGAGATCATAGTCATGGCCGATGCTGGTGTTTCATAATTGGCATCCATGCCGGTGGCACATAGAAAGCCTCCACTACACTCTCAGAGTGGTTGGTATTAGGAAGGGCATCCAGCTGTAGAAACCATGTCAAATCAGCTTAGAACCTGATGCAGCTCCTCAGCTAATCAGTTTTCAGTCAACCCGTCCAAACCATGCCAGCATGGAAAACGGACGTTAAATGATGTGAATGTGTGTATATCTATATCTATATATGTGTGTGTGTGTGTGTGTGTGTAAACTCATCATGACACAGTATGACAAGGCTGTACTGAGTTATAGATACAATCTCCCTCAAGGGATTCTATACAGTTTCCATCAACCCAGTTCCACTCACAAGATATAGATTGACCTGAGGCTATAGAAATAAGACAATTGCCCATGATGCTCTGTGATAGGATCAAACTCTGACCCCATGCCTGCAAGGTAAAGATCTCAACCACTTGACCATGCTGCTCCTACAAATCTAATAGAATTAAAAGACAACAATATTGAGAGTTTGTATTCTTCTGGAGCAACCTGGTTTCTTAAGTGGGTTAAAATTCTCATCAAATCATGAGAGAATGATTGTTTATTTTTCTAATGGATTTGTTTTCATATTAAAACCAATGTATAAACACTTCATTGTAACATATTTAAGTTTCTGTTTCGAGATAAATGTGCACACGTCTATAAAAATATGTACAGATAATTAACTTTCTATACAGCTTAATGTAAATATAGTTATGAAGGAAAGGAAGATGAAGTTATGATTTTATTTTTTAGGCCGATATCTCGTGAAGTAAACACATATCTTAAACAGAAGTAATGTCAGTGTGAGCAAATCTATAATTTAGGATTGATGGGTTTTGAATTCCATCTCTTTGCAATATTCTCCGAATTAAGATAATGTGCTTATCATATGGTGGTTTTTATAAGAAAAATCTATTATCAAATTTTTTATATCCTTGTATTGGATATATAATAAACGAAGAAAGTATTTACACGATGCACTACTGTTAATATTACATGAGACTCGATGCTCTAAATGAAAGGCTTGCAGTGAACTGCTACCTACACGAACTGCCAATCACTCACAGTTCTTTGTATTATAACAATGAGTCAGTCCACCTTTTAGTCACTTGGGAGGTGGTTGAAATCCTTCCACAACAAAAATAGATGCTATTTCAAATAGAAGAGGAAGTTTAATCTGTCTGAGAAATATAGATATTGCTATGAAGACTGATTTCTTCATTATGTTCCATATATCCACATGCATACACATATATACATACATACACATACACACCATCTACTGAAGCAGAAACACATATCCTCTAGACTCCTGAAAGACATGTCAGTTTTGAATGTTTCTTGATTCTAGAGTTTATCTTCCCTTCTCATTCAAAGACAGTCACTGTTGCCACTGGACATTCATTTACAATATTAAGAAAGATCAACTTATACACCAAAATCCCTTTGGAGGACCAAAACTTCCATGTGAAATGTAGTAGGATTTGGAAAGATGGTGGAAATGTATGAATGTTTATACAATATACCAAGCTAACTTGTGTGCTGGAAAACAGGGTACCTTCTCCTGAGATGAAGACACTCAATAAATCAAGAATTTTTCTTATCTAAATTCATGCCATAGGTCACTTGAACTATTTCTCCTAACTCATTTGTGTATGTGTGTGAGTGCTTGTGTGTGTGTATGCATATATATGTGTGTGTGTGTGTGTGTGTGTGTATGTGTATGTATATATATATATATATATATATATATATATATATATCACAGTTGCATAATGAAATATGGTGTCCCTATCAGCATTTAATATATGAGTAAATTATTACCTGTAAAAATATTCACTGCTGGTAAAAATATTTGTTAATCATGCATGTATCTTCATAAATTGTTCTAAGTGAAAGTCTTTTTTTTAAACTCTTTGTTGCATTGTCTATATAGTGAACGACACAAAAACGAAACACACACACAAACAGCCAAAAAATATATCTTATAAGTATTATATGCAGTGGGGTGCAAAAGTAGATATACAGTAAGTAACATATCAATGTTACAATACAATTCATTAAAATTCTTAGCACATTAAATTAGTTGGCCTCATTTTTGATATTTTCTGTGTCATTAATCATAATAATACATTCATCATAACAATAATACTTTCATTGTAACTTTTAATCATTTTAATAAAAACAAATGAGTATTGTACGTATTTTCTTTTTTTCACAACCGTATGCCTGCTTTTGCACCATGTTGTGTGTGTGTGTGTGTGTGTGTGTGTGTATATCTTAATATATAAAGCTGAAGTTGTGTGTCTGTGTGAAGCCTTTTTAAAAATTTATATAAATCGACATTTTCCACTTTTTCGTAAAATTTTTTACATCAATGGAATTTTCTCGATGTGACCTTTCCAGTGCAGTAATTAGATTTTTAAAATTCCGTTTACTTTGTGTGATTTAAGGGAGATTTGGCTGTTGTTTCTAGCAACTTTTATATTTCATCCCTTCTACCTGGAACGCCATTCTTACACACGCGCTCAACATAAAAATATAGAGAGTAAGAGTAAAAGAGGGAGAGGGAGAGAGAGAGAAAGTGATACATACAATGTCATAGATTAAACTTTCATCTCAGTATTCTTTACCTATTTTTCATAACATAGATACGTAAAAACACACACAACCACACATACATGACCTGTGACAACAACATACACTTTGCTTTCAATCTCTATTCATTTCTCCCCCTCTTCCTCTCTCGCTCTCTCAAACGTATACACGTGCAAGTAAACACAATCATTCACATCGTGGTATATTTACAAATCATTGATGGCATAACTACAGAGTTTTATCCCCCACCTTTGGAAGGTCATAACTTTCATAAAAATGAATATTTTTTTAATGAAATTTTCTATGCATATATTATTTATTATGTAGATTCCAAATATACAAAAATTTTCGGTGAAAGTGCTTTGGAAGGGGGTGGGGTACAATATTCAGAAATTCCACTTAAATTCCTCTTAACTTCCAGGAAAATGAATATTTTTTCATGAAATTTTGTACAAATGTACCTTGATGTATGTACATTTCAAGCATGTAGGAATTTTGAAGGAAACAACTGCAGGTTATTTTTGAGAAGTGTTCCCCACTCGGTGGTGTTTCGGAGCAAGTCGTCCATATTTGTTTCATTTTTCTCTATTATGTGCTTATGTGCATCCTTAGATTTCTAATGAAGTAATAGGCAGTGAAGAGAAGCAGTCATAAGAAAACTTTTAACTACCCCTATTCCTTTCTCTCCCCCCTCTCTACCTCTTCCTCTTTCGCTCTCTCAAAAGCATACACGTGCAAGTACACAATCATTCAGTAAAATATAACTCATGTTCGTCAATGTTTTGTAAATCTACCACGATTTTCACTAGGGTGTTAGGGTTAGGGTTTTAGGGTCAGGGTTAGGGTTTAGGATTAATGTTACGGTTACTTTTTTTAGGGTCAGGGTTAGGGTTAGGGTTAGGGTTTAGGGTTAGTGTTAGGGTTAGTGTTAGGATTAGGTTTAGGATTAGGGTTGGGTAATCGTGCGGGCGTTAATCTGAAAAATTACAGATATGTGAAAAGTACCGACCCTGCCATCTATTATAACTTTTGTTGTTCTGTTTAATATATACATAGATTATGCCTCCAAAGAAGAGAGTTTGCTGGGGAAAGACAGCAACTGGTTTAGAATGACAGCCACAGACTGCAGCAATTCACCACATTCCAGTAGCTACTTTGAACATAATGCAAAATGGTGCATCAACACCTTCTGCCCAATCTGATAGAATTCTGGCAAAACTGTTTTGCAACAGATCGCCAGCAATTGCTTCATCACAAATTGCCATCCTAGCTCCTGTGAAAAGGGATTACCCTGCTATGTATAATCAGAGCAGCACAAAAAGTTGTTTTGCACAAGCATGTCTATAGCCAATTACACGGATGAAATTTACGTATGCTTAATAATTTTACGCAAAACAGCCTTCAGACTTTCCCTATTAATTTCATCGTCTTTTGAATTATGAACATATTTACATCATAAGGGTTTTTTCGTTATAAGGCTTTCTTTTTTAGTTGATTTTTAGCTAGCAAGACTTATCGTAGATGGCATAATAAGTCACACCCGGACAAGGCCGGGTTATACTGCTAGTATATATATATATATATATATATATATATATATATATATATATATAGTCCTTTTTTAAATTTTGTGTGGCATTCTGTCAACAGACTTGCATTTAAAACTGCCATGTTTTTAATCAAAGCTGTTAGTTACTAGGGTGAAAACAATACCTATTTATCTATTTTTCACACATTTTCTCTCTCTCTCTCTCTCTCTCTCTCTCTCTCTCTCTCAATAACAAAATTTTCTCCTCCTCATCCTCCCTCTCTTGACACAGACGTTGTTATGGACAGATGGAGATCCGTTTCTCTTTTATAGTATATGGTTGTGTATTATGTTCTCATAAGTATCAAAGTTTAGAATAAAACACATCTTTAAATGCAGCCTTACTTGTGAAACTATTTTGTTTCATATATACACAAAGTGTATGTCCAGCTACTTCAGGTCCACATTACAGCATATTTTCTTCCTCTGTTACCCAGTCAGCCACCAAACTGATAGTAGCTATTCTCCCAATCATGTGCTGATTACTCACTGATAATTCGTTAACTCTCAGTTGTTGGCCTTTTCCTGACATGTGTCTGCCATATTCCATGATGAAGCATTTTCTGTTTCCTTCTAATCACAAATCACTGCTCCAAAACCTTCTTAACTGAAACCCAGCCAGCAAGGGAAAAGGGGACCTAGCTATAAAAAAACAACATACTGTCTCTAATCAAAGCCCTGTATACTGCCATTAACATGCCTTACACAATTCCTCAGGTCTTTCATATTTTAGGCCCTCATTTTGATATACCCACTCTATATATATATTATCTAAAGCACCATTAGTTCATCACACAAGACAATTTCTTTGTTGAGACAGACCTATTAGGACAGCGTGTTATTTTGTTATTGCAATATTTCACTTTCCAGCCATTAACACCTTACACAAGTCTCAACATAGGTTTACATTCAGGTATAGCTACTTCTTACTCCATCTTTATCCAAAACAACATTGTACAACCTGTTGATGTTTTATTACCTTGACACAATATTGTTAGATATCATCACCGTTATTTTACATCCATTTTCAATGATGGCATGGAAGGGACAGGTCATTATGGTCCAAATCAGTTCTTATTCAAAGTGACAGTCATCTTAGACTGGTCATGCAACCACATCTCTCTCATACATTTCAGTTTTGGTCTAGTTTTTACAGCTGGATGTTCTTCCTAAGACCAACCACTCAATGGAGTGTACTGGATGCATCTACTCAGGGCATCAGCACCAGAGAGGGTTTCATCACCTATATATCATTGTCATTGTTGTCATCATCATTGTAAACATCGTTGTTGTCAATTTATGTTCACATTCCTTGCTAGCATAGATTGGACGATTCATCACAGTCCAAATCTCCTATGTCTAGTTTGATGTTACTTGAATTTCATCAAGACAGGATTGCTAGATTGGGGGATATAAACCCTTAATATTCAGATTATTCAGCCAAAAGTGATGGTCATTTATACAAGTTACTTTGAATTGATCATGCATTCTCTCATAGCTTCAAGATTTCAATGATATGAGTGTTTATTTTTAGAATGACATAACAGAATAGATGTGAGAGTCTAGATCCAACTGGTTTGAACATAGGACAAGTAGAATATTTGAGGCCAGATATAGCCAGTTTAAAGGGTTTAATGAGATGCCATATAAATAGATACCATTTCCCACAGCCAAAAATGAGAGAGAGAGAGATAGAGAGGGAGAGAGAGAGAGAGAGAGAGAGAGAGAGTGAGAGAGAGAGAGAGAAAGAGAGAGAGAGAGAGAGAGAGGGGGAGAGAGAAAGAGAGTGAGAGAGAGAGAGAGAGAGAGAGAGAGAGAGAGAGAGAGAGAGAGAGAGAGAGAGAGATTAATTAAAAGAATCCAGATGGAAACAGTTTTTCAGATTAGAATAGTAATGATAAAGAGAAAGTTAGTGAATGTATGCAGTCTTTAATACACATGCACACGACAGAGGGAGAAAGATGATGAAGATGTTGAAGAGATTCATTTGTTTTGTGCGCCGTGGGCTTTGATAGAATTCCTTCTTCCTTCTGAAATTCAAATATAAACAGAAATATCTTTAAATTTTTTTAAAAAAAGAGAGGAACTAAAAGACTGTAAGAACATGCATTACCATTCTCCTTAATCGTTACATTTCCAATATGGAAAAGTGTTACTGCTGTAACTCTTATAACTATTCTCCTTCTTGTTACCTTTCTTAGATTGAAATTATTTACTAACCTAATTAATTTGAAATTGAACACTCTGCTGAAGATGAAGAGATTTACATTGAAATACAAACATATGTGACTGCAAATTAATGATTTTGATTGCCTTCGTTACTACAAAATAAATAGATTAAATATTATTCTACAGTTGAATTTTAATTATTATTGGCAGAAAGTAACTGAATATAAAACAGAGTCTCCAACACACATGCATGCACGTGCACACACACACACACACACACACACACATACTTGCATACAAAAACATATTTATGTGAGCATGTTTGTGCATATATGCGTATGTTTAATTAAATATATTCTTTTACTTGTTTCAGTCATTTTGACAGTGGCCATGCTGGAGCATCGCCATTAGTCGAAGTAATTGATCCCAGGACTTATTCTATCGGCCTCTTTTGCCGAACCACTAAGTTATGGGAATGTAAACACACCAACACCAGTTGTCAAGCGATGTTGGAGGGACAAACACAGACACACATACACACACACACATACATATATACGACAGGCTTCTTTCAGTTTCCGTCCACCAAATCCACTCACAAGGCTTTGGTTGGCCCGAGGCTATAGTAGAAGACACTTGCCCAAGGTGCCACGCAGTGGGACTGAACCCGGAACCATGTGGTTGGTAAGCAAGCTACTTACCACACAGCCACTCCTGCGCCTATGTATATAAATGAATAATATATTTGCACATGAATATTTATGTGTAGTCGTTAGGGTGTTGCACCCAAGATTGCATCATTTGAGAGCTAAAACAAGGCAAAGCGCATTGTAACCAGTGATGTATAACAACATCTAATAGTATGGTCAATCACATGATCACATGATATGTAAATATATATATATGTATATATATGTATATATATATATATATATATATATATATATATATATATATACACATATATATCATACGGGTGTGGCTGTGTGGTAAAAAGCTTGGTTCCCAACCACATGGTTCCAGGTTCAGTCTCACTATAGCATCGGGCCGACCAAAGCCTTGTGACTGGATTTGGTAGACAGAAAGTGAAAGAAGCCCTGTATATACATATATATAGATAGATAGATAAATGAAACTTACGTGGAAAAGAATGCGTGGCATTCAATCATGTAATAATATATATATATATATATATATATATATATATATATATATATATATATATATATATCATCATCATCATCATCATCGTTTAACGTCCGCTTTCCATGCTAGCATGGGTTGGACGATTTGACTGAGGACTGGTGAAACCGGATGGCAACACCAGGCTCCAGTCTGATTTGGCAGAGTTTCTACAGCTGGATGCCCTTCCTAACGCCAACCACTCAGAGAGTGTAGTGGGTGCTTTTACGTGTCACCCGCACGAAAACGGCCACGCTCGAAATGGTGTCTTTTATGTGCCACCCGCACAAGCCAGTCCAGGGGCACTGGCAACGATCTCGCTCGAAAATCCTACAGGAGCCAGTCAGGCGGTACTGGCAACGGCCACGCTCAAAATGGTGCATCTCATGTGCCACCCGCACAAGAACCAGTCCAGGGGCACTGGCAACGATCTTACTTGGCTTGCCGGGTCTTCTCACGCACAGCCCATTTCCAAAGGTCTCGGTCCGTAGTCATCGCCTCGGTGAGGCCCAATGTACGAAGGTCTTGCCTCACCACCTCAGCCCAGGTCTTCCTGGGCCTACCTCTTCCACGGGTTCCCTCAACTGTTAGGGTGTGGCACTTTTTCACGCAGCTATCCTCCTCCATTCTCACCACATGTCCATACCAGCGCAATCGTCTCTCTTGCACGCCACAACTGATGCTTCTAATGTTCAGCTTTTCTCTCAAGATACTTACACTCTGACGGGTATTCACATTGACATTACACATCCAACGGAGCATACTGGCTTCATTCCTTGCGAGCTTACGTATGTCCTCAGCAGTTACAGCCCATGTTTCACTGCCATGTAGCATGGTTGTTCGTACGCATGCGTCATACAGTCTGCCTTTTACTCTGAGTGAGAGTCCCTTTGTCGCCAGCAGGGGTAAGAGCTCTCTAAACTTTGCCCAGGCTATTCTTATTCTAGCAGCTACACTTTCAGCGCACCCACCCCCACTACTAACTTGGTCGCCCAGATAGCGGAAGCTATCGACTACCTCTAGTTTTTCACCCTGGAATGAGATAGAAGTTGTTTCCTGTTTGTTTGCAGTCTTTATTGCACCTGAACATCTGCCACAAACAAAAACTAACTTGCTAGTTAACCTGCCTTTGATGTTGCTGCACCTCTTATGTGTCCATAGCTTGCACCGGGTACATCTTATAGAGTTACTACCTACTCCTTTTCTACATACTGAGCAGGGCCATCTACCTGAAGGGGTTTGTGTTTTATCTACCTTCCTACTTATTAGGATTTTGGTTTTAGCTAGGTTGACTCTAAGGCCCTTCAATTCTAGACCTTGCTTCCACACCTGAAACTTCTCCTCTAGTTCTGATAGTGACTCCGCAATTAGGGCAAGGTCATCAGCATAGAGGAGCTCCCAGGGGCAACCTGTCTTGAACTCCTCTGTGATTGCCTGGAGGACTATGGTAAATAATAGGGGGCTGAGGACGGAACCTTGGTGGACCCCTACCTCTACCCGGAATTCATTGCTGTACTCATTTCCAACCCTCACCTTACTGGCCGCATCTCTGTACATGGCTCGCACAGCTCTCACTAGCCATTCTTCTATCCCAAGTTTCCTCATTGACCACCAGATAAGGGATTGGGGGACCCTGTCAAAGGCTTTCTCCATGTCAACGAAAGCCAGGTACAGAGGTTTATCCTTGGCTAGGTATTTCTCTTGCAACTGTCTCACTAGAAATAAGGCATCAGTAGTGCTTTTACCTGGCACGAACCCAAACTGCATCTCATCTAAATTGATTCGCTCCCTAATTAGTTGGGCTATGACCCTCTCTGTAACTTTCATAACCTGATCTAACAGCTTGATGCCTCTGTAATTATTTGTATCTAAAGCGTCCCCTTTACCTTTGTAGCAGTTGACTATGATGCTGCTACACCAGTCATAGGGTATGACTCCTTCGTGTATCACCTGGTTCGTAATACGGGTGACTAGGCTATAGCCAACACTGCCAGATATTTTGAGCATCTCTGCAGTGATTCCTGATGGGCCGGGGGCTTTCCCGGTCTTCATACTCTTAATTGCTTTATCTACCCTGGTACTATCAACTCGGATAGCTGGTCCCTCTATTGGGTCGACATAAGGCAGGCTCTCTTTCTCCCATTCATTCTCTTTATTAAGCAATCTATCGTAGTGGCATCTCCAGACCTCTTTCTTTGCATCCTCATTTAATGCAAGCGTACCATCATCCATGTGAACACATTTCTCTCCTACAACATCACTATTCTCTCTCCTACACTGTCTTGCAACCCGAAATACCTCGAGTCTTTGGTCCTCACGGCGCAGAACATTGGCAAATCTTTCCTTATCTGCTTCCCCTCTGGCTAAATAAACCTGTCGCCTAGCCTCCCTTCTGGCACATTGGTACAATTCCCTGCTACCACCGTTCTTCCAGTCCTTCCAAGCTTGTTTCTTTTGTCTAATAGCCCTGTCTACCTCCTTGTTCCACCACCACGTTACTCTGGGTTGGGAGGGGACCTTACACCACCCACATATATATTAGTTATATTATATATATATATATATATATATATTCCTTTCTTTTATTTATTTCAGCTATTTTATTGTGGCCATGCTAGAGCACCATTTTTCGTTGAACAAATCAACCCCAGGACTTATTCTTTCAAAGCCTAATACTTATTCTATTGGTCTCTTCTGCTGAACTGCTAAGTTACGGAGACATAAACACACCAACATCGGTCGAGAAGCAAAGGCAGTGGGGACAAACATAGACACACAAATACATACATACATACATATATATATATATATATATATATATATATGATGTCAACCAAATCCACTCACAAAGCTTTGGTCGGCCTGAGGCTATAGTAGAAGACACTTGCCCAAGGTGCCATGCAATAGGACATAACTCAGAACCATGTGGTTGGGAAGCAGGTTTCTTACCACACAGCCATGTGTGTGTGTGTGTGTGTGTGTGTTATGTGCATGTGTATGTGTGTGTTATGTGCATGTGTAAGTGTGTGTGTTATATATATATATATATATAAATGTATGTATGTATACATCCATGTCTGTGTTTGTCTCCCACCACCATATAAACGTACCACCACAAATGGTGCTGGTATGTTTATGTCCCCGTAACTTAGAGGTTCAGCAAAAGAGGCTGATAGAATGAGTACTAGGTTTCAAAAAAAAAAGCAAGTCCCGGGGTCGATTCATTTGGCTAAAAATTTCGTCAAAACAGTGCTCCAGCATGACCAGTCTAAATGACAAAAACAAGTGAAACATAAACGATAAAAGACACACACACACACACATACATCCATACATTCAGACACAAACACTTTCATACACATCTATAGACATATGCAAATATATACATTCTTTTTTCTTTTATTCTTTTATTTGTTTCAGTCATTTGACTGCGACCATGCTGGAGCACCGCCTTTAGTCAAAAAATCGACCCCCAGCACTTATTCTTTGTAAACCTAGTACTTATTCTATTGGTCTCTTTTGCCGAACTCCTAAGTTACGGGGACGTAAGCACACCAGCATCAGTTGTCAAGCAATGCAGGGGAAGACAAACACAGACACACAAACATACACTCACACACACACAAACATACACTTACACACACACACACACACACATATATACGATGGGATTCTTTCAGTTTTCGTCTACCAACTCCACTCACAAGGCTTTGGTCAGCTAGAGGCTATAGTAGAAGACACTTGCCCATGGTTCCACACAGTGGGACTGAACCCAGAACCATGTGGTTGGTGGGCAAGCTACTTACCACACAGCCACAACAGTTAGTTGTTGTTCATATGTGAGAATTGAGAGGATAATTGAACAGAGAGTGAGAACAAGAGATGGGTGAATACGGAGAGGAAGAGAACTAGTAAGAGGGTTATGATGGAGGTGAGATGAGCAAGAAGGTGGGGAGGCATATCAGAATGCAAATATATACATAGACATATGCAAATATATACATATACGTACACATTCACACACACATAGATAGACAGCTAAAGAAAAACAGAATCCAGGGGGATCAGCATCATTCTGCTGCAACATACATGATGGGTATGAACAAAATACAAATTTCTTGAAGTTGTTGTGTGTTTGAGAGAAGAGGTTTTGATGTTAGAAAGTTTCGCTTTGGGGAGAAGAATATAGGTTTCTTACTTTTCTTTTTTTGTCTTTAATCGATGGAAGAATGGAAAAAAGTGAAGAATGACTGAAATTGGTAAAGAATTAGTTGTTCATACGTGAGGATTGAGAAAATGGTTAGAGAGAGAGAGAGAGAGATGGGTGAAGAAGGAAAAGAAGAGAATTAGTAAGAGGATTGTGAAGGAGGTGGGGAGAGGACATGAGCAAGAAGGTGGAGTCGGGGAATATCAGAATGGGTAGGATTAGAGGTTAGTGTCCATTAGAGATGTGGAGGCAGGGTCACTAGGTCAGTGACCACGGTAAATATTTTGTCAACAGCAATTGCCCACGTCTGAGTTTGCACGTATTAATATAACAAATATTTGAATGGAAACCAGGAGAGTGAAAGATAGGCAGACAGCTTGAGAGAGAGAGAGGGGGGGAGGGAGAGGTGGAATTGGCAGCTAGCTAGATAGGTAAATAGATACATGGATAGATTGACAAGGCTAGAGAGGAAAGAAGGGAGGAAGGATTGAAGGAAGGTAGAAAAAGTCATAGATAGATAGAGAGAGAGAGAGAGAGACAGACAGACAGACAGATATATAGATAAACAGATAGATAGTCAGACAGACAGAGAGAGAGACAGACAGAGAGAGTCAAACAGACAGATAGATAGATAGATAGATAGATAGATAGATAGATAGATAGATATCTGGAAAAACACAAATTGAGATAAATATGTGGACATTCAAGCAGCTAGCTTGCAAGATAGGTTAATAGATATGCAGACAAAGAGACAAACACATAGTTGATAGACAGATGGACAGACATACAGATAGATGGCTGGATGGATGGGTGGACAGACATACAGACAGATAGATCGATAGATATACAGACAGACAAGCAGGTAGCTTGCTAAATAAGTTAATAGATATGCAGACAGATTGACAGACAAACACATAGGAAGATAGACAGACGGACAGACAGACAGACAGACAGACAGACAGACAGACAGACAGACAGACAGACAGATAGATAGATAGATAGACAGATATTTAGATATGTGGATGGACAGATACAAAAATGGAGACAAATAGAAAAGCAGATATTGACAGTCAAACAGATGGACAGCTAGCTAGAGAGGTAAGGAGATATGTGTTTAGATAAACAGACAAGCAGACAGGCACATATAGATAAAGAGACAGATAGATTGGTTGATGAATGAATATCACAAGTGAAATGAGGAAGACTATGAAGAGGAGATAAATAATACATGAAGACAAGTAAAATATGCAATGGAGAAACACATGGATAATAAGTATGTAACAAAATAACAACCACCAAGGAGTATGTACAATGAAAATAAATACAGCAATGAAAGGAAAAGAAGAGGATACTGAATTTACAATGTCTGTTTACATTACAGGCTTAGTGTAACAATAAGTTAGAGAGTGAGATAGTAAGACTGTAGGTGGAAAAATAAACTGGATAATAGTAAGAATGTGGTGGAGAGGGAAAGAATATGATAAAGAGAGGGGTAAAGTAAAATGTCAGAGAAATGAAGAGAACAAGGAGAGAAAGTAAGAAGAAGAATAGGTGGGGGGGACTCAAGAACATTACTATGTGTGTGTGTGTGTATGAACGCTTAATGTGGCATGTGAAAACCCATCAAACCATGATGATGATGATGATGATATATATATGTATATATATATATATATATATATATATATATATATATATATATGTATATATATATATATATATACATATATATATACACACATATATAGAGGGAGAAAGAGAGAGATATCTATATAGAGAGAGAGGTGGAGTTATGCTTTCAAGTGCTTGCACATGTGTGTGTGTGTGTGTGTGTGTGCTGTAACAAGTTTATGTGGTAGTACAAATGTATTGGATTAGAATATGGTATATGAGGAGTAACTGTGAGCGACGTATATGGTATAGCGTACTGGGTTGAAGGTGTGTTTATTGGTGTAAGGTGAGATGGTGTGTATATCAGTGTGCCCATGTATGTGTGTGCATGTGAAGTAAGTGGATATACTTGTCAATTTATATGTGTGGTTTGTTCAGTCTTTGTGGATGTATAGAGGTACAAGATTAATGTAGTTGGCCTTTGAGATGAAATGTAGAAGTGTGGTGTGTAGTGGTAGAGTGCAGTGGAAGGTGGGAGGGTGGAATATGATGTAAAAGAGTGCAGTTATGTGAATGTGAGCAATGCTATTCATGCCTGAGGGTAAGGAGTAACCGAGGCAGAAGATGAGAAATTGTTCTTTGTGATAGTGAGACACAGGGAATTATAGTGTGAAAAAATATTGCAGGCTGGTGATGATGGTGATAATGGTGGTGGTGGTTATGATAACAATGATGGCGATGCTGGTAATGATGGTGTAGATGACAATGATAATAGTGGTGAAGATGATGATTGCAATATTGATCACAAGAATGACAATGTTGATTAAAAGAAATTAAAAACAAATAGGAGAAAAAAGAGGAGGTTGGCGGCAGTGGAGGTGGTGGGATGGGGGGAATAAATAAAAATAAAACAACAAAAAAGTAGACTCTAGATAGTGAAGTGGTTAAGTTTTGGACTAAATATTTTGATGCTAGTTTACAATGAGTTCAAATCCCACCCAGTCTATCTTAACCTTTCATTGTTCCTGGGTTAATAAAATGAATGTGTTCGACAACAAGTAGTGGTGTTGGACGATGGTGAGGTTGTGACAGCAATGGAAGCTATGTAAATACACTCACTACTTTCATCTTCTTTAATTTTCTCTCTCTCTTTTTCTTTCGCTCTCATACTCTCAGTATATATCTACCTATATAATTTCACTCCTCCCCTCTCTTTCTGTCTCTCTTTCTCACCACCTCTATTTCTTCCTGAATAATGTCTCTCTCTTTTTCCCTCCCTCTCTCTCTCTTTTTATCTAACTTCATCTCCTCTATATCTCTCACTTTCTTTCTCTGTCACCCCCATCTTAATGTACTTCCTCTTAGTTTCTCTCTACCTTTCTCTCTCACTCACTCTGTTATTATTATTTCTCCTTCTGTCTGTCTGTCTCTCTCTCTCACTCTCTCTTACCTTTCTTTTTCTATAAATCTCTTTCCCTCCAGCTCTCTCTTTCTCTATCTCTTTCTCTGCCATCAATGAATACTAGAAACTGCAGAAAAATCTCCCTCAAATCATGCCTCAGTGACTTCAGAAAGAACATGATACATTATGCTGTCCTCGATATACTGTGTCTAAATGATAAATGGGATAGTCACTGCTGGAGTGTCTTTGATAATAGACCAGCTAAATCAGGACTGACCTGGGGTTACACAGCAACAATAAGTTCACATCTTTTCACTCATGGTATTAACAACTCAAGCAGGAGTCAATGTAACCTCTCAGCCTGTGAGAAATAACAGGCAAATCCCCCTCATTTCACCCTACCATTGTAAAAAAAAAAAAAAAAAGGAACATAATGGATAACAGATTTAACATACTAGATCTGAAATAAGAATAGAAATTAAGGAATTGGGAGCAGGTTCATAGCTGTAAAGCGTTTGATTATAGGTCTACTGGGTCAGAGCTGACCAGGGGCTAAAGTAACAAGAACTGACATTAATCTCTTTATTCTTGACCCAAACAGGTCAGTCTTTACAATTATAAAAACAGAAATAAGTACCTGACCAGCCTGTTGCCTTGGTTACTATGACTGATCCAGCTACACTTTACATATATAAATATTTATATTATTTCATATCACAATAGGTTAACAACAACAGTATTGTCAGTTATATGTTTCCAAATGGATTAATCCTTCATTCACTACTTCTGATCGTAACAGTGACAAGGGAGTGTCTGTAACTCACTGTTAAACAAATATCACAAGGGACTTTGCTCAAAAACCATGGTTGCAAAATGAACTTGTTAACCCCACAACTTCTCCCCCTACTCCTTCCTCTCACGTCTGCATCTGCACTCTTCCTAGATAATGTTCTCTCTAAGCTGTGCAAACATGTGCCGGCACATACACAAGAAGTTCATCCGGTACAAAAGGTTAAGTGTCAGAAGTAATGCAGTAATTAATAATGATTTCAAAGTACTGGGATCAATAGATTGAAGTAAAATTCTTCAAAGCAGTGCCCCAGCATGGCCGCAGTCTAATGACAGACACATAAGAGATTTAAAAATTCTGTGTGCATGTCCCATGTGACAGGAAACATATTTCACTCAACATAAGATAGCTGTACAGACTGACAACAGAAAAATTAGCAGGAAATACTGCTCCCAAATCCTCACCACTGTTTTATCTATATTCTAGTAATGAAATCTTCTTGACCTGATTTTTCATTGTCTTCTTGCCACTCCCTTTTTGTCTTAATCACATTTACAAATCAACTCACCCTACCCTGCCCTCTCCCTTCCTCCCTCTTTCTCATATCTAGAGTTAACATTGTTTAACCCTGGGTCAGCCTTGAATAAGCAATTTGCTGGGTTGGACAGATTGTCTCCATTTGCATGCACCCAACACACACAAAACAACCACCTTTGGTGTTGCATATGCCTTACAGAGTGGGCTGGGAGCATTTTAACATTCCCTTCAAAGATTGATTAACTGGGAACATCAATAAACATTAATTAATTTATACACACCTTACTTTAGAGAGTCAACAATTTCATATAATTTATAAATATTAATGGATAAGCATTCAGCTGTTCAATCAGCTGACATGTTAAATTAATCATTAGTGGTTGAGTACTCCTTGGACAGTTGTACCTTTAAGATAATTCCCTGCCTGACACAAGACATAACAAATTTACATCTTTAATGATTAGTGCAGTTTGCACTACAAAATAGCTTCTGTTTCTCCAGATTCATAAGTGTGAGAATGAAATTTGCCCAGTGGGTGCAAACCGAGGCCCAGAACATTTTTATGAAGTTGATTTTTACGATCTTAACATCAAAACAAACACAGATATAATCCTTTCTAATACAGGCACAAAGCCAGGAAATTGGGGGAGGGGCATGGTCAATTAGATTGACCCCAGTGTTCAACTGGTATTTATTTTATCGACCCTGAAAGGATGAAAGGCAAAGTTGCCCTCGGCAGAATTTGAACTCCAAACATAGTGATAGATGAAATACCACTAAGCATTTTGCCCATAGTGCTAACAGTTCTGCCAGTTTGCTGTCTTAACCACAGGTATAATAATAATTTGTACTTTGATCAAATAAGGTAAATCCCAAAATGAGAAAGTAATGCTTCAAATCAGTTCAAAAATGTCTCTATGCTCATTTGTTTTGGCGAAGAAGTTTTTCAGGGGGATGCTCAAAGTGCTTTTAATGTTCCCACAAAATTTTAGGAGGTGCCCTTGCATCCTTCTCACTCCCTGTTTCTGAGCTTGTGCCCAGATTCATTGACAAAGCTTCCATTGACCCAGAGCTATAGTAATGATTCTTGCCCAAGGTACCATGAAAGTGCGATCAGACCAGGACTTCATCATTGCAAAGTAAACTGCTGAACCCCTCAGCTGTCCATTGGGTTGACCTACAGCTGCAGCTATAAGCAACTGATCTTTATGGTCCAATGTGCTGATACATTTTTAAGACAAGGAGCGAGAAGATTTTTATTAACTGCATTTTTTAAATCTGAGGGTGCACCATTGAATAGTGAGGGGGCAATGATGTCTTCTGCAAAAACATGTCTGGCCACTGAATTGTTCATATTCAAAGGAAATCTTACCTTAATTGGAAATGGGTGAGGGTTAGAAACAGGGAGAGAATCTGACCAGAGAAAATCTGCCTCCCACAGTTTTCTCCAACCCATGCAAGCATGACAAAGTGGATGTTAAAATGATGACGACGATGATGATGATGATGACAACGATGATGATGATGATGACGACGATGATGATGATGATGACGACGACGACAACAAAGAGGATGATGATGATGATGATGATGATGATGATGATGATGATGATGATGATGATGCTGAAGATGATGATGTACATGTTTCTGAAGTATACTCAGCCACTCATACATAAATTTCATGAAAAGGAATTCAAATGGTCAAACAGCTCAAAGTTCATTGTTGAAACTAATACAGTTGCTTTGGTGACAATTGTTATTTAACCCAAGGCCAGCCTCAATTGAGACTGCTTATGAACAAAATGCAATCCATTCATGACCAAACAGTTTTGTTTCTTTTTGTTTTAGACAAAGTTTACTAAAAATATACAGAGAGGCTCTTCACAGTTGATGCTTCAGCAAGAAATAGCAGCTAAATCTCCCTCATATCACACCTCACTGTGATTAAAACCAGGACATCACGCTCATCAATATATTGATTTGGTCAGTTGTAAAACTACAGGACAGCTGGTCTGTCACTTAATCTTTAAAGTTGCTGACCATGAGGAAGGTTTTGTCAACTCATTGCCATAAACACACACAGCAAACACAACCAATTGATTAGACAAACACACATACATATGTACACACAGACATATATATATATATACAAAATACATACAGATACACACATCCATACATGGCTATATACATATAAATGCATACATACACAACTACACACATTCATAAGTACATACAAACATATATATATATATATATATATATATATATAATACACACACACACACACATATGTTTATACATAATACATAGGTGCAGGTATAGATGTGTGGCAAGAAGCTTGCTTCCCAACCACATGGTTCTGGGATCAGTCCCATTGAATGGCATCTTCAGCAAGTGTCTTCTATTGTAGCCAGCCTTGGGGTGGCCAAAGACTAGTGAGTGAATTTGGTAGATGGAAACTGAAAGAATCCCTTCATATATATATATATATATATATATATATATGTGTGTGTATGTATGTATGTATATTTATATACAGGCGTAGGAGTGGCTGTGTGGTAAGTAGCTTGTTTACGAGCCACATGGTCCGGGTTCAGTCCCACTGTGTGGCACCTTGGGCAAGTGTCTTCTGCTATAGCCTCGGGCCGACTAAAGCCTTGTGAGTGGATTTGGTAGACGGAAACTGAAAGAAAACCGATGTATATATGTATATATATGTATGTGTGTGTGTGTGTGTGTGTCTGTGTGTATGTGTTTGTGTGTGTGTGTGTCTGTGTGTATGTGTTTGTGTGTCTGTGTTTGTCCCCCCCAACATCACTTGACAACCAATGCTAGTGTGTTTACGCCCCCGTAACTTAGCGGTTCGGCAAAACAGACTGATAGAATAAGTACTAGGCTTACAAAGAATAAGTCCTGGGGTTGATTTCTTCTAAAATATATAAAAGAATAAAAATTAATGACCGCAGCCACTTGGCTGAAACACATAAATAAAAAAAAAAATTTAAAAAAATACATATATACATATATACGCACACACACATTCAAGAACACATACATACATATATACACACACGCATAGCTACATAGATACATAACTACATTTGTACATACATACATATATCATCATTATTTCATTACAGTTTTTCAATGCTGGCATTTCAATACACTGGGTATGCTGCACACACAAGAATACTGACCGACTTAGCTGTTCTGTAAGCCTTACAATGTAAGCGCAGTGTATTTTATTTACGTTGTTCTCTTTCTCTTTTGTTATTTTTCCCTATATAATTCAATAATTGGCAAACCCAATAATCAGAAACATGAAAGTCAAAGTTATAACTCAAGATCCATTTAACACAAATAAAATATACGTGAGTTATTGAGTAACTGATTTTCCATTGTCTATAAATGCAAGTCTTCATCTATGCATTGGACATGATTGTGTGGTAAGAAGCTTGGTTCACAACCAAATGGTTCCAGGTTCAGTCTCACTGCATGGTACCATGGGCAAGTGTCTTCTACTATAGCATTGGGCTGACCAAAACCTTCTGAATGGATTTGGCAAATGGAAACTGAAAGAAGCCCATCATGTATGTGTGTGTGTGTGTCTTTGTATCTGTGACAACTGGTTTTGGTCTGTTTATATCCTTCTAACTTACAGGTTCTTCAAGGTGGTGCCCCAGTGTGGCCACAGTCTAATGACTGAAACAAGTAAAAGCATATATATATATATATATATATATATATATATATATATATATATATATATAAAACAAATATATATAAACACAGACAAGAAAGTAGTCAATATTCAAACACATATATACATGTATATTATATTTCTGTATGTATATATAGAAGCATGGTGTGTATGTATACATACACACCATAAGTAGTTGTATGGTAAGAAGCTTGCTTCAAAATAACATAGTTCCAGGTTCAGTTCTGCTGTGTGGAACCTTGGGCAAGTGTGATTTGCTATAGCCTCAGGATGGCCAAAGCCTTATAAGTGGTTTGGGTAGAGGGAAAATGAAAGAAGCCCATCATATATATATACATACGAGGTCTGATCAATAAGTATCAGGACTGTTGCCATAGTAACAAAGCTAAAACACGCAAAGTAAAGCTGTCTGGCAAAGATTGAGCTTGACCTTTACTGTGTATATGCGCTAAGTTTTAACATCCTAGCTCACTTCCACTGTTTACAGCAGTACTAGGAAGGAAGGTGTGTAGCGTGTGATTGTCGCATTGACCATGACAGAGAAAGTTATCATGGTGATACCTACTCAGAGGCCTACACTAAGTTGCAGAAAGTGTATGGAGAGGGGAGTGTGAGCTGCACACAAGTGCACAAGTGGTTCAGACGTTGCCAAGATGGCTGCACAAAATGTCAATATTGACAAATGTTCTGAGAGACCCACAACCAGTAGTACTGAGAAAAACATCACAGATGTGCATGCAGCTGTGAGGAGAAATCATTGAATCACCATCCATTAATTATGAGAAGACGTGCAGATTAGCTACGGTTCAGTTCAGTCCATTATCACTGAAGATTTGGGTATGAGACGCGTGTCTGCCAAGTTTGTGCCAAAACTGCTTTCAATTGACCCAAAAGACACTTGGGTTTCAGTTTCACAAGATCTCCTTGATTATGTCAAGAACAATAAAAACTTTTTGAAAACTTTGCTTAGGCCTCTGAGCAGGTGTAGCAAAGTTTTTGACAAAATTTGATGCAGATTCTCTGCTCAGCTTTCTCTGTCATGGTCAATGCAACGATCACATGCTACACACCTTCCTTTCAAGCACTGCTGTAAACAGCAAAAGTGGCTTAGAATGTTAAAACTTAACGCACAAGCACAGCCAAGTTCAAAATCAATCTGTGCTAAGCAACTTTACTCTGCATGCTTTAGCTTCATTACCATGGCAACAGTCCAGATACTTATTGATCAGGTCATGTATATATACAATGGGCTTCTTTCATTTTCTGTCCACCAAATCCATTCACAAGACTTTGGTCGGCTCAAGGCTATAGTAAAAGACACTTCCCTAAAGTGCCACACATTAAGACTGAACTCAGAACTATGCAGTTAGGAAGTAAACTTCGTTCCACACAGCCATGACTGCACCTATAATAAGTGCACTTTTTATTGCCCCTTTTCTGTAGAGGTTATCTTGCCTTCAGTAAAACAAAAGTTCTTTTGAACTTCCATTCCCAATATTTGCTAAACACTTTACAAAATGTGTTGGGTAGTTTTTACTCAACACTTGTGTGGTTGCCATGTAACCCACAAAACTAAAGATGCCTCTCTCTGTCTGTCTTTGTTTGTCCTCTGTATGTTTAGCCCCCTGTGGACAATAAAAAAATAAATATTTCCTCATGGCTCGACATGTTCTCACATAATATTGGAAGTAAGTGACACAACTTGTGTGACCATGACAATAATTTTCATAATTATATTGCAATGTCAAGAATAGGAGTCACAAACATAAAGACACTCACATACAGACATGCCTCACCACACACACACACACACACGTGTGTGTATGTGTGCATACACTCAAACATGACAGGCTTCTTTCTGTTTCCATCCACCAGATTCATTCACAAAGCTTTGATCGGCTAGGGGCTATATAGTAGAAGACACTAGCCCAAGGTGCCATACAGTGGGACCGAATCTGAAACCACATGGTTGGGAAGCAAGCTTCTCAATCTCACAGGCATGCCTACACACACACACACACACACACACACACACACACACACACACACACACACACACACACACAGGGAGGTAGTAAGGTAGATGGTAGACAAACAGGTAGGCTTCAGACATATATTTACATGGAGCATAAAATATAGGTTACATAATAAAGAAAGACGAAAGCAAAACAGAACAGAAGAACTATGTAAAGTCTTAACAGCTGTTTCAAGACAACCATAACTTACATAATAACTGTATTCATATGTAATATTGCAAGATGTCATAGGTGTGTATCGAGAGAAATCTCAATGAAATCGCTAAAGTAAGTTAGGGGTCTCTACTCAAAAGTAAAGTAGCAAATACACATTTCATAGCAGTGTTTGCAAATATAAAGGTTTAAAGAAAACAGAATAGGGTGGGAGGAAGCAGAGGAAGCAGATGAAAGGTGAAGGGGAGACATGAGATGAAGATGTTATGTGAGGAAGGCCAGACATAGAGAAGATAAAGTTAACTGCTGACTAAAGAAATATGGTTAGGTAATAGTTAGAGCTTCTACAACTCTTCTATAGGAATCAATGTTACTACCATTTGAACCCCAGGAGGACGCCTCCTCTAGCTGGTAATTCAATGTAATCTCTATTGCTGCGAGCTAATGACTCTTATTTTCGAAATATTGTTATTAGTTCAAAATAGTGGCATGCCAAATTTGTAGCTTACAGACAAGATAAAGTGATTAAGAAAAACAGAGGTGAAGGACAGAGGAGTGTGTGAAATTATGCACTGTGGTAAGGGAGTGACAGGGGTAGTAAAAGAAGAAGATACAGCAAATGAAAGAGAATTTTAGCTAAGACAATGAGAAATTATAATGATTTTAATTAATGAACAAAAGTCCAGTGGAATATTTATCCACAAGCAGAAATTACGTTAGAAAATCAATCAAGTAAAGAGAGCTTACTCTGATGGAATATAGTGGGTGACTCTCAGCAACATAATTTACAGACACAACAATTTGTTTTGTAGTGAAGTTCTACCCAAATTATAAACCAGGACAATGTATAAGGTGAGCTCTGGGTCTGTATGTGGGTGTTAGAGATTATTTAGAAGCCTATCTGAGAAGGAGCACAGGTGTGCAAAGTAGCATCACTTGAAGTTAAGTGAACCTCCAATGTCGACCCTAGCCTGGAGACCCAGTCTACCAGTGATAAGAAAACCTGTAATTATCGAGTTCCCCAAAATTGTCCTCACTGAATAATAATTGCTTGCACTACAGTGTTATGTAAGAATGTATGGTCACAATTCCACATTTCTTCAGACTAGCTACATGGGTAATATGATTGATTTCAAGCAACACTACCCTGCACACCTCACAGATCATTAAGGAGTGTTCTTATAGGTGATTTATGAGGAACAGGAGCCAGTCCTGAATGAAGAGGTTAGAGTTTAAGGTTCAATCCATCTGACCACAACTCTGCATTGTCTATACTGAGATTATTTACTTTCATCTACACACTGTGCGTGTGTGTGTGTTTGTGTGTGTGTGTGTATACACACACACACACACACACACATATATATATATATATATACACACACACATACATCAGCTGTCGGACGCCGATGAAGGGAAATAACCCTGAAATCCGGATACGTTCGTGCTGCAGATCGAGGTGAGAGGGATAACTTCCCTTGGCAAACAGGACACAGTCGTGTGTCGATAAGCCAGCTGGAGGAGATGTCCTCCTGGGGCTAATCCTTTTCTCTTATACACCAGATGTGCCATCAAAACTCTTGATTGGACCATGTCAGGTGGGGGAGAAGAGCCATGCAAGGAACGTGAAAATCACGGTGGTGCACCAGCATGACCGCAGCCACTTGGCTGAAACACATAAAAAAATAAATAAATATATATATATATATATATATATATATATACACACACACATATATTTATATACACTCATACACACACAGATATACACACACACAGATATACACACACACACACACACACATATATATATATATATAATATATATATATATATATATATATATATATATATATATATATATATATATATATACACACACACACACACACACACACACACCTATACTTAAAGAAACAAATAGATGATTTAGTGTAGTTCTGTAAACAAGTAACTTAAAAGCTTTGAACTCTCGACTTTTACTTTGTAGCAATTAGTAACCTCACAGGGTGTCTGAAGGTGGAAAATAATCTGAAAGATGTGGGGATAGGAAGATGGAGGAGGGATGAAAGAAAGGAGGAAAGGTAGCTCCATTATGGGTAGTTGGTATGTATGTTGGCAGGTAGGTAGATATAGAAAGTATAGAGAGAGGGGGGGGGATGGGAGGGATAGATAGACAGATAGACAGATAGATAGATAGATAGATAGATAGATAGATAGAGAGAGAGAGAGAGCGAGAGAAAGAGAAAGAGAGATTGATAGATGGATGAATAGATAGGTAGGTAGGTACATAGATATGTAGATAGATAGATATGTAGATAGATAGATAGATAGATAGATAGATAGATAGATAGATAGATAGATAGGTAGATAGATAGATAGATAGATAGGTAGATAGATAGATAAAGATAGATAATCTATTCATAGATAGATAGATAGATAGATAGATAGAGAGAGAGAGAGAGAGAGAGAGAGAGAGATGGGTAGATAAAGAATGAGGGTTAACAAGAGAGGAGACAGACTAATACATAGGTAAAAAAAGAGAAAGACTAAGAGAGAATGAGACAGGGGAAAAAAGCCAGAAAGAATGAAAGAGAGAGAGAGCAAAATGAGTGAAAGGAAAATAGATAGATAGATAGATGGAGAGATAGAGAGAGAGAGAGAGAGAGAGAGAGAGAGTGAGAGAGACAGAGAGAAAGAGAGAGAGACAGAGAGAAAGAGAGAGAGACAGAGAGAAAGAGAGGGAGAGAGAAACAGAGAGAGCATGTGTTATTGTTTACACATTACATGACAAAGGCAGCACTTATCTCATTAACGCTGCTGTCTGCTCTACTTGAATGGAGAAGCTGTGTCAATATTTTGTGGCTTCATTGATTGTTGGTTCTGTTAGAGAACCAAAAGATAAGCTGAATGGTCAGTGTGTAGTTTGAGGTGGTGACTATCTTAGATTGTCAATGTCTTAGAGGGGAAGAGAGAGGGAGAGGGAGGGAGGTGATGGAGAGAGAGGTATAGATAGAAGGAAGATGAATAGATTGATGGAGGCAGAGAGAGGAGGGATGGGAAGAGAGAAAAAAAGGTAAATTTAACCATGTATAACAGTCATGACAGAAATGACTTAAGATAATGATGAAAAAAATCTAATTAATTAATCAAATATATATAGTGAAGGAAACATTAGCAGAAAAACTAATTAATTCAATCTGAAGCAGGCAAGAAAGGACGACAGCCCAGGATATGTTTCAGTCCTATGAAACCACTTCATTAAAACATAGCCTGCTACATCTCCCAATTAATATTTCTCAATAATTATGATAATTTATGATAATTTGTGAGAAATTATGATAATTTATGATGTCTTTCCCTAAAAATTACTGTACATCAATATAGTGATTCTCATATCATAAATATGGCAAATGTAATTCTGTTTTCTACATAAAAATATAATTCTATTGAGATTTAATCACATACATTCCTTCCATGGCTGTTCCATCGATATATTTCAGATAGTGTATCTAGGATTAGATTTAGTTATCCCATGATTCCTCCCCTTTTACAGATAATAAAATATTATTTGTGGTAGTGTTAGTTGCTATTTCTAGCAAGTGAAGCAATCTCCATATGGGTTCCTTAATTGGTTTGCACAGTTCCTGGTGGAGTCTTTGAGCAGAACACTTAATTCTACATGATACAGTTCCTCAAGCTGTGAATAAATAATGGCAAAGTCTTCAGCAGCAGACAACCATGCTGACATCTTCCCCCAACCATGTAATGTGACCAAAGTAGCACTTAAGAGTGGATATAATATGGTTAGGAAGATCAGATCAATCATTTATATTTCATTTAAGTGGATGTTTGGATGAGTGGATGTATGAATGGGTGTTTATATACATGTCCATCTCTCTCATATGTATGTGGCAGGGTACCTCTCTGTCAAACTATATTCATGCATCAATTTTTCATGAGTATATATACCTGTGGTGTGTATTTATCCATTTCATTCACTTTTTCTTTCTACCTCTCTCTTTATTAGTTACAGGTAAGTAGTGGTGTGTGTGTGTGTGTGTGTGTGTGTGTTTGTGTGGGTGTGTATGTGTGTGTAAGAGAGAAAGAGAGTACAATGAAGAAGTGTGAAGACAAATATAGACAGATGGAAATATTGATAGACAAACAGGCAGACAAGACAGAGAAACAAGAAGAGAAAAAGACAAAACAGACAGACAAGAAGAGAAAAGGACAAGACAGACAGACAAGAAGAGAAAAGGACAAGACAGACAGACAAGACAGACAGACAAGTCAGACAGACAAGACAGACAAGACAGACAAGACAGACAGACAGACAAGACACAGATAAGACAGACAGACAGACAAGACAAGACAAACAGAGAAGACAGACATGGCAGACAAGACAGACAGACAAGACAAGACAGACAGACAAGACAAGACAGAGAAGACAGACATGGCAGACAAGACAAGACAAGACTGACAGGTGGCCAGACATAGAGAGAATACAGAAGAGCAAAAAGACTGGTAAACACAGTGAGAAGCTGTATTGGACTAATTTGCATAACACATTCCCCACAATGAAGTTACAGCTAGCCTGTCAGTTAGAAAACAATCTGCCATGGAGAGAGAGAGATACAATAATGGTCAAGACAAGACTGGAGCGAGGTGAAGCAAGGCCAGGTTTATCTTCTACATGGTA
>NC_142954.1:13441859-13466859 GCF_046866305.1 Octopus bimaculoides | reverse complement strand
GTGATATTGTTATACTCAATGTACAAACAGTCAAACTCTTATCAATAATATTTCATAGCCATGTAATATGTTATACCTCATAATAAATCTCCATAAAACCATTTCTGTACGTTAACCCTACACTGGAATTCATTGTGTGGATCCTCATGTGGATCATAAAGTAACCATATATGGTAAAATATAACTTGCCTTATACATTCTGGAAACATGCTGAAATGGAATGCAGATCTCGATGACAAAATTGCTAACAAAATTGAGAAACCAGAGATGTCTTTTGGAAAAGTGCAATCCTTAGTATTATGATATTAAATAATGACAATACAACTGTTTTCAAAAACATTCTGTATTTTGTTTCATTGTGAAATACGATGTTAACATGAAAAATTTATCTTATACAGTTGGAATATTTTCAGCAAAAGTATCTTTGACAAATCTGCAGGCTCAGCTGTGTGGTAAGAAGCTTAGTTCCCAGCTACATGGTTATGGGTTCAGTTCCACAGCATGGCGTTCTGAGTAGATTTGGTAGATGGAAACTGAAAGAAGCTCATTCTATATATATATATAAGAGTTAAGGAATGGAATAGATAATATCCAGGCAACTTATGTTTCATAGAAAGTGGAACTTGGAAATAGTAAATATCCAAGCGAGGTGTTTACTGCAGGCTACTCTTCAGGCCATGGAGGTGCAATGGCCCAGTGGTTAGGGCAGCGGACTCGCGGTCATAGGATCGCGGTTTCGATTCCCAGACCGGGTGTTGTGAGTGTTGAGCAAAAACACCTAAAGCTCCACGAGGCTCCGGCAGGGGATGGTGGCAAACCCTGCTGTATTCTTTCACCACAACTTTCTCTCACTCTTACTTCCTGTTTCTGTTGTGCCTGTAATTCAAAGGGCCAGCCTTGTCCCACTTTGTGTCATGCTGAATATCCCCGAGAACTACATTAAGGGTACAAGTGTCTGTGGAGTGCTCAACCACTTGCACGTTAATTTCACGAGCAAGCTGTTCCGTTGATCGGATCAACTGAAACCCTCGTCGTCGTAAGCGACAGAGTGCCAACAACAACTCTTCAGGCCAAGGGTATCTTGAAAAATGAAGTTTTTCAATCTTCCGTATGTTAACATGCACCTCCTTACAACAATGTAAACTTCATTTTTTTTTTCAAGATATCCTTGGCCTGACAGGTAGCCTGTGGTATATTTACTACTTCTAAGGGTCCGATCGCTATGAAACATATGTACCCCGGACTTTATCTACTCTAGATATATATATATGTCTATCTGCACCTATTTTTGACAGTGATGCAGCAGGATAGTGGGTGCTCTCAGCCTTTTGGTTCAAAAGGTAATCTCAACAGAATTAATTACATGATTAAATGCACTCAATACACTCTGGAAAGTGGATGGCAAATGAAGGGAGAGATAATGAGAGAAGTTTTTAGTCTGATGTATGGCATAACAACCTCTCCATTGTTGGTGCTGTGCTAAAATAGACCCAGTGCAGTCTGTAATGGTTTGGTGTTTAGAAGGGCAGTGAGTGATAGGAGCCATGCCAAAAACAGGATGTAAGTGAGAAGAAAGGAGGGCAGTATTTTTTACTCCTTTCTCAGAGTTCTTCAACTCATCTCAGGGGATAGAAATTCTGGATAAGAACTGATTTGGACAGTGGCAAACTGTCCATCTTATATCCGCATGAAAAGTGAATGTAAAGTGATGGTGTATGTGTGTGTATGTGTGTGCATGTGTGTATGCATGTGTGTCTCTGTGTGTGTGTGTGCATGTGTGTGTGTGTGTGTGTCTGCACGTGTGTGTGCGTGCATGTATATTAGATAAGTCTAAACAGATCGAGATTACAACGTAACTGCAGTTCCAAGCTACAATTCTTCAGAAATAAATAGTAATAAACAATCTGGTAAAAAATATTGCATATTTGTTCCTTCATGCCCATTTTCCCATGCTAGCATTGGTTACTCTTTTACTTGTTTCAGTCATTTGACTGTGGCCATGCTGGAGCACTGCCTTTAGTCGAGCAAATCGACCCCAGGACTTATTCTTTGTAAGCCTAGTACTTATTCTATCAGTCTCTTTTGCCAAACCACTAAGTTACGGGGACATAAGCACACCAGCATCGGTTGTGAAGCAATGCTAGGGGGACAAACACAGACACACAAACAAACACACACACACACACACATATATATATATATATATATATATACAACGGGCATCTTTCAGTTTCCTTCTACCAAATCCACTCACAAGGTTTTGGTCGGCCTGAGACTATAGTAGAAGACACTTGCCCAAGATGCCGCGCAGTGTGACTGAACCCGGAACCATGTGGTTGGTAAGCAAGCTACTTACCACACAGCCACTCCTGCGCCTAGACAAATCTATTACTGAAGGTTAGACAAATCTATTAGTAAAGTATTGTTCATTGCTCGTATATGATTTAGGAATTGGGGTGGATGTCTTGTATAACGTGAAAGTAGAAAAGCAGCAAAGTAGTGACATGGAAGAAGAATCATCAGCTAGGTTTGTATGGGGCAGGGATAATCAAAAATCTTTAACATAAAGCAGCGATGATGGATAACATTTCTTTGGAATGAAATCAAAATAACGTCACGTTCTATCTTAATAGTGTTACAACTGTCATATTTTTAGATACAAAACAAAATTGAGAAATTTATGATTTAATCTTAATCTTTTTTTTACTCCTTTCTAAAAGTAAATTATTGAATGATTCTAAAGGGATGATTGCTTCAAAAGAAGACATTGAAATATCATGTTGGAATTTCACAAAATTATAACTGTCATTGCAAGAGAGGGAAATTCTATTTACCAAAGTTGTAACTCATAATAACATTAAAAGAACTTTCTTAGTTGTTTAGATGAGTTTCTAAACATTGCCATCAAAAGTTCTTTATCTTCTATCAGATATCTTCCTAGAGAAGTCTTTTTTTGAAATGGAATCAAAGAAAAACATACTGCATTTCTAAAAGAATTTTGGCATTCCACAAAATGAAGTTATCACTAATAAAATTAACCCTTTAACTGCAAAATTAAATTTCATGGTTATTCCAGTAATGATGTTAGATATCTCAAAAAAAAAACAAAACAGAATTGGTATTCCCTGTAGGTCGTGTTGCCTTAATAAACTTGACATATCTCAATGGGAAATAGTTCCAAACATTGACATTCCTTAACAATGGATAGATTGGTATATAAAACTCCTGTCCACAGTTAAGGGTAATGAAATTTTAAGGTGGTATATTTAATTTTTGCAATACAAGATTTAAATGAAAATATATTTTATAAAAAGAATATTCACTATTTTAAAAGTACATGTTTAAATATACAATTTCTCTCCCTATAACAAGTTTTCTTTCATTTAATTATTGATATTGAGATTAGAGTAACTGTAAGGATTTTCTGTAAAATAATGGCTTCCACAATTTTAGTAAAATCTTATCAAACTCATATAACAAAAATAACTTTCAGAAACACTGTTAGAGAGGATTCCAAGAAATTGCAACACTACATTTTGTATAAAACATATATTTCTGTTGATGATATAGAATCATATTTATTCTAATGGTCTTAAATTCTTTAAAAACCACTGAATTCATTAAAATGTCAGTTAACATTTTAACTTCTTACTTCAATATATATTCTTTTACTTGTTTCAGTCATTTGACTATGCCTATGCTGGAGCACCACATTGAAAGGCATTTTTGTCAAAGAAATTGGCCCCAGGACTTATTCTTTGTTAGCCTAGTACTTATTTTATTGCTGTCTTTTGTTAAACTGCTAAGTTACAGGGACATGAGAGTGGAGAGCGAAGTGCTGTCTTTGAGTGCGATTATTGAAAGGTGGGTGAAAGTTGCGAAAATGGCAAGAGTGGATGGTACCTCTCTAAGTGTAGACCTGTGAGTCAAAGAGAAGGAAATGGAGAGGGCATTTGCTCTTGGAGTTTCAGGGAAATCTTAGACAGTGGGGTTTCTCGATTATCTCTAGAGGCCTTTCTGTATCAGGAGGATCACATCTCTTTCAATGAAAGGGTATTTGCTTGGCCACAGAAATTTGCAAAAGAAAGTTGACAGGAAAATACGATTAAATATTGCATTTTCTCTGGCGCTGCACTAATTCCGTTAACCATTATCCTCAATTGTTACAGTAATAACACTAATAATAATAACTAATTACTATTCTTATTATCATTATTTTATTATTACTATTATTATTATTATTATTATTATATTATCATTATCATTATTATTATTATCCTTATTATAACAGGTAGCCAACATCCTTTTGTAGCACAAATTCAATTCATCAACCCACATAGGAGATATTCTCCACAATCATTGCTTAACACATAATACCACACACATTCAACACAACTCATATTACACCCAATTAATGATAAAATAGCCCCCAGAAATGAAACAAACCAACACAAACATGAAAAACAGTTGCAGCAAGAAAACAACTGTTACATTCCCAAAGCACAATGCTAGCACATATCTCAGAAACATGTGGGTACACCTCGTGTTGCAGTAGAAACTCACATTGAAGTGAAAAGATGATGATGGTGGTGGTGGTGGTGGTGGTGGTGATGATGTTGATGGTGATGATGTTGATGGTGATGATGATGATGAGGTAATGATGGTGATGATAATGGATAAAAAGACAAAAATAAAAGATAAAGTTAACCATCGTGAGACTTGAACTCAAAATGTAAAATGTTGGAACAAACACTGCAACATATTTTTGTGGCATTTGCTTTGGCTTTTTGCATTCTAATAATAATAAGAAGAAGAAGAAGAAGAAGAAGAGGAAGAAGAAGAAGAAGAAGAAGAAGAAGAAGAAGAAGAAGAAGAAGAAGAAGAAGAAGAAGAAGAAAAAGACGAAAGAGGAGGAGAAGAAGAAGAAGAAGAAGAAGAAGAAGAAAGAGGAGAAGGAGAAGAAGAAGAAGAAGAAGAAGAAGAAGAAGAAGAAGAAAGAGGAGAAGAAGAAAGAGGAGAAGAAAGAGGAGAAGAAGAAGAAAGAGGAGAAGAAGAAAGAGGAGAAGAAAGAGAAGAAGAAAGAGAAGAAGGAGGAGGAGGAGGAGGAGGAGGACAATAATAATAATAACAACAGACCTCAGACAGACAGCACTGCATGCATATTGTGTAAAGTACTGTCTGTGTGAGATCCTTGTTGTGACTTGACAAACAGTACAAACCCCACGGTAGACACAATATCTTCAATCAACAACCTCACAACATTGTATACTGTGTGATGTCTACAATAACAACAACGACAACAATAATAATAATAAATCCCTTAAAATTTGAAATGACAAGAATTTGGAATATGAAAACAGTAAAGGTTGTGCCTTTAATAAATTGGTGCATTGGGAACTGTATGCAAAGATATAGAGAAATGGCTGAAGGAGATTGGAATAGAATTCTTGCAGAGCTTCGACAGAAAGTTTGCTACTTAAAGACAGGAAAGAGGATTATCAGGAGGGTTCTAAGCACTTGAAAGACTACTGAAAAATTGTGGGTACCTAAGGTGACAGGTAGTAACACACATAATCCACATAAATACTACTAGGCATAAGACTGAGCGTGAGTCAAATCAATATTAATAATAATAATGGTTTCAAATTTTGGTACAAGGCCAGCAATGTGGGGGTGAGTGGGGAGGGGGTGAGTCAATTACATGGACCCCCAGTATTCAACTGGTGCTTGGTTTATTGACCCTGGAAGAGATGAAAGGCCTAGTGGAGCCTGGCAGCATTTGTATTCAGAACATAAAGATGCACGAAATGCTGCTAAGCATTTTCTCCACTGTTCTAACAATTCTGTCAGCTCATTGCCATGATGATGATGATGATGATGATGATAATGATGATGATAATTATCTACTATAATAATACTCTTGTGTTTTTCTCTGTCACAACATGTGAATGAGAAAGTAAGGGGTGATAGATGAATAAGGAAAGAAGGGGTGATGGTAAACTGGTAGTGGCAGTGTGAGTATATGTGTGTGTGTGTGTATGTAAAAGGGAGGTATGTGAACGTTTGTGTGTGTGTGTTCAATGGAAGTGGGATAGTGAACATTCAACGTCGAAAAGAAAAATCAAACAACGTTTCAACTCTGTATGTATGTATGTGTGTGCATGTACAAGGGAAGTATGTGAATGTTAGTATGTGTGAACCAGCGTTCTTTCAGTAACAAACGATGATCAATGTCACATCTCAAAAGACAATAACTAGATAACATTGACAAGTGTATTAATTTGATTTACCATCCATAATTATTTACAAAATACTACAATTAGCCGTCATTTTTGATGGCACGGAGCCAGCTAGTTATAATAATAATCCTTTCTACTATAGACACAAGGCTTGAAATTTTGGGGAAGAGGGCTAGTCAATCACATCGACTCCAGTACATAACTGGTACTTATTTCATTGATCCCAAAAGGATGAAAGGCAAAGTTAACCTTTGTGGCATTTGAACTCAGAACCTAAGAATAGACGAAATGCTGCTAAGCATTCTGCCTGGCATGCTAATGATTCTGCCAGCTTGCTGCCTTGAATAATAATAATATTAATAATAATGGTTTCATTTATTTGCCGAAAGGGCGAAGGATGAGGGAGATAATACAAAGACAGACATAAAGTGTGGGGGTTTACATATAATGAAATGATTAAAAGAAAAAGAAAAGAAAGAAAATATACATGGCATACACTGTAAAAGAAGGGATATATGCATAGCATACGAAGGCTTAAAAAAAGAAAAAATTGGCAGGGGGGGATGATAGAGATGTGATCCTCCTGATCCAGGAAGGCCTCTTTTCTACTATAGGCAATTTTAGGCACAAGGCCTGAAATCTGGGGCTGAAGGCTAGTTGATTATATTAACCCCAGTGCTCGACTGAGACTTATTTCATTGGCCCTGAAAGAATGAAAGGCAAAGTCGACCTCGGTAGAATTTGAACCCAGAACATAAAGATGGGCAAAATACCACTAAGCATTTTGCCGAGAGTGTTAATGATGGTGCTGATGAGTTTAAATACAGAGCTCAGATGCAGTGTAATATTAAACAATACAGGAGAAAAGAAAGACAGGTATTTACCTCTGGGTCAGTTTTAAAGTATGAGCTTGGAATTATATGACTTAAATGTCTGTCGTTTCCTTCATATATCCTGCTTTTTGTAATCTAGAAGCCCTGATAAAATTATAGGTGTGTTTGTGTACATAAAGTGTGTGTGAGTGTGTGTGAATGAAAGACAGAGAGAGGAAGAGAAAGTGAGTTGTGTGTGTGAGACAAAAAGAGAGATACACAGCATGTCGCATGTGTGCATATGTGTGTGCCTGTGTGTGTATGTGTGTGATTCATAAGTCATCTACTTGTTTTGTTTTTTTTTTCAGTTTTACCTTGCAGCTGTAAGGAAGTAACTGGGTAGACGTTACTAGGGTAGATGTCACATGATCTCCTTATCACTTGTAAAACTACACCACACCACCATCTTCTCCAATAATCCTGAGTACTTTTTAATACCCCAACCATCCACCTTCATACCCCACTTCCCCACAAATCCTGAAGTAGTCAGTCTTACCTGAGGCATCAATTATGGGTCATATATATATATATATATATATATATATATAAACAATTGCAGCGTGGAAGGTGTTTATAAGCCATTTAAAATAACACACAAAATTCGTTAGATTCACTTCAACACAGAATTTTGTCAGTGAACAGGTCGCGGTCTCAAAGCGACGAAAATATTTTGACAAATTAAATTTAAATGTTGAAGTGAATCTAACGAATTTTGTGTGTTATTTTAAATGGCTTATAAACACCTTCCACGCTGCAATTGTTTTCGTTCCAGCACACGATCTCAGATCAGGTCACTTGCTATGCAAGTGCATCTCCGTAATATATATATATATATATATATATATATATATATCATATATATTTATCTATCATATCGTATCACATATAAATACACACACACATATGCATATAAATATCTATTTATACATAAGTATATATCTACACATATATGTATAAATGTACATGTTAAAATAAAACTAACATCAGAGACTTTTTGCTGCAAGTAGAAACTGCAGGAGTGACTGAAGCTCTTTCTCTTGATGATAACTAAATCTATCACATTGTTTGGATCCCTTCTGTATCTTCAGTAGGTATCTCGGGGTGATGTGTGTTTCATCCTTTCACCTGACTGATGCAATGCAGGCTGAATTAGCTGTGCATTTACAGGAAGGTCTTCAGCTGGTCCCATCTCTTATGGTTATTTCACTAATGACTTTCTTCAGTTTGGGTTCCATTGTCTGTGGAACATACTACACTGACTTCATGAAGAAACTGTAGTATCTGGTTTCAATAGAGAACATGCCAAACTTTTGACAAGAACCTCATTGACCAAGTCCTGATATTTAATTTTCTTCAGTTGATGACAAATGGCAAATCTGTTCTTCCAGTGCTGTGAGTTCATTCTTGATTATCGTTCTTGTGATCCTGAACAGAAAGAACATGTCTGGTTGAAGTGATGCTACAGCAATCTCTCCTAGAAAGATGATTGTAGCCTTTAAATCTACTTGCATCTCCCAGTCTGAGGACTGATATAAAATAGAAAATGGGCTCCCCTCAGTTGCTTTGGCTTTAGAAGCTTTCTCACTTCCCTTTAAATGATATTCTAAATGGTGATTCCTGTTTGTAGGACTTAATTCTCAGCAAATCTGTCCATTTATTAGTTTATGTAAGGATTTTGTTAAGTCTCTGCTTGTATTGATCTTCTAGTATCTTAAGGCATCCAGTCAAAATGTGATTCAAAATGCAAAGAGTTAATGCACATAAGTCACAGGAGGGAGTCATTTCTTTACCCCAGATTTTAAGGTTGCTTGGGGCTAGCATGAGGTCTGCCAGTGCAGAAGAAAGAAGATAACTTTCCCTAATCAGTACTCCAGAGTTTCTCCAGGTCTACAGTTGCTTAATGCATGGTCCCACTGTATCCATTGTCCATGGCATGTAAGCCCTACTTTTTTTTACACAGTGATCTTCTGTTGCCCTTCTGACCTTCTGCTTTCTGAACCCTTTCATGCCTCTGGTATTGGTAGTGGCTTGCACAAACTATTAGGGATCTAAATGGATAATCTAGTTCTAAAATGAGAAGGGATGGTCACACTTAGAATGCTTTTGATCTTCAAAAGACTTCTAGAGTAGTTCTGACCAGGCTAAATAACAACTCAAACGTTTGTATAGGATCATACGAACTGTTAGAAATATCAACCAATTATCCTTCATTTCACACCCACCGTGTTTAAAGGACAATTTGAATAACGTAATCCCATATAATGTCTAAAATTAAAATGTGATGGTCATGGATGGAATGCCTTTGGTCACAGATTTGGTCAATCAGAACTGAAGTACAGGAGTCAATAAGATAGCTTCTACATGGTGTGTGTGTGTGTGTGTGTGTGTGCCAACTCGTGTGAGCATTGTATGTGTTGACTCAACGGATACTACTTCAAATGCACCAACCCCAGTTATTCATTCAGCCAAAGGATTTGATTTGATTGAAGGGCGACGGTGGCGGGGGGAGGAGAAGGAACAATAACCTTTATGTCTCCCTGATACTATCACTACCACCACCGTCACCACATCACTTCAACATACCCACCACCACCACCACCACCATTGTCTTCAATCTCAAGTGATAATCTTATCACTGAGATGGAGGTGGTGGTGGGGAGGCACTAGATATGTAGATGGTGGAAGAAGGATGGTGGGTGGTGGTGGCAGATAAAAGGTGAAGAGCCAGGTGTTGTCCACCAACCAACGAAAGACCCCCTACACGAATGGTTTTCAACCAGGGTACATATGGCCCCTGAGGGGTCAATATAAGTTTTTTGGGGGACCATGCATGAAAATAATGAATTGGAGATCCACAATGGTGTTTAAAGGGTCCCTGAAAAAAAATTTGCCTTAAATGTATGTATTGGTATGTATTGCAAGTAACAGCAGGGTTTTCATTAAGCAAAATAAGCATCTGCTTAGGGCAGTGGTTCTCAACCAGGATCCATATAAGATTTTTGGGGGTCCACAAAACAAAACAGTAAATTGGGGCTCCACAATAGTGAAGAAATTTTGTTTTAGATGTGTGTATTGGTTATGTAATGCAAGAGATGGATACTATCAGAGAGAGACAGTGGAGGATTTGTTGGTCATTTTCTCAGAGAGGATGATGGAATGGAGTGTTACATAGCGGAGAGCTGGTAGGAAGGAGAGTAAGAGGTAGGCAGAGAATGAAGATGTTCGACTGGATGAAGAAGAGAATGAACGTGCAGAGCAAGAAAAACCTGGATGATGTTGCGAGAGACAGAAATAAATGAAGGAAAAACAAGCCATGATCTGTCAACGGTATGAATATGCCATGACACGAGAGAGAGAGAGAGAGATTGCAAGAAACATTTTACACAATTCAACCTACACAAGTTAATGTGTGAAAAACAAAATAGGAATTTGGAAAGAAGTTTCTATAAAACTAGTTTTTAAACATCGAATGGTTATAGGGGCCCACCAGGATAAAGTGGTAATCAAAGGGGCCTGTAGATAAGAAATAGTTGAGAACTCCTGCTCTAAACAAACATCAAGACAACTAAAATCTGCAGTCAAATATTCTTGATGTTATCCAAGCATCATTAAAAAGGGGACATCACCTTGTATTGTATATCTTTTATCTCTTATCTCTTGTTTGTGTCATAAGACTATGGCCATGCTGGGCCTTGAAGAATTTTTCAGTCAAAGGAATCAACCCCAGAACTTATTTTTTTCTTTTTCAGTAAGCCTGGTACATATTCTATCAGTCTCTTTACCAAACTATAAACACATGAACACCAGTTGTCAAGCGGTGGTGGGGGATAAACACACAAGCACACACACACATACACACACACACATTTGTTTATGATGATGATGATTATATTAGAGGAAAAATCAAAACCAAGACAGAACGAGTATCTCAAGTCATTTAGAATAATTTAATTAGGGTAAGGTGAATTTGAAGTCTTACAGTCGTTTCTGGGATAACCCAAGTGGTTGGTTAGCATGTCCATACACTGGGTATTCCATCATCAGAGACAAGGTATGAATATTTAGATGTGGAAAGTTTACAGTTTACAAGGAATAAAATTCACAGTATATAAGGAATATGTACAGACTTAGCTGTGATCTTGGAACCTAATGGTTGATCAACTATAGCATTTACCCAAGTGAACTAAACCACTCATAGTCTGGACATACATAGGTGCAGGCGTGACTGTGTGGTAAGAAGCTTGTTTCCCAACCTTATGGTTCCATGTTCAATCCCACTGCATGGCACCTTGGGCAAGTGTCTTCTACTATAGCCTCAGGCCAACCAAAGCCTTGCAAGTGGATTTGGTAGACGGAAACTGAAAGAAGCTCATCGTGAGTGTGTGTGTGTGTGTGTGTGTGTGTGTGTGTGTTTGTTTGCCCCCCCCCCCCCATCGTTTAACAACCGATGTTAGTGTGTTTATGTCCCTGTAACTTAGTGGTTCGGCATTTGACTTTACAGGATGTTACACAGAAAGACTGGAATCACCATGGCTGGAACTCCTTTGATTATTTGGCTTGCTTAATATGGGTTGACCTAGGGCTAAATAACAAGATGGTCTCAGATCTATGACTGGAAGTATTCCAAATATGGCCATCCCATCTTTTCCTTTGTGTAGGGAACTTAACCATATTATGTAAGTTGTCCTTTTTTGGTGATAGGATGCGGTTCGGAAGGGGATTTGGTTGCTATTTCTAACATGTTGACTGACAACACAGAGGCTCCCACCCTAGCCCTTGAGAGAAGGGATATTGAGCAATAATGGTGGTGATAGTAGTAGTAGTAGTAGTAGTAGTAGTAGTAGTAGTAGTAGTAGTGGTGGTGGTGGTGGTGGTGGTGGTGGTGGTGGTGGTGGTGGTGGTAAATGTTGCCAAGAGGTGTCACACTATTTAAGCCCATTTTCTTTCATGTGGTTCGTGAATCTTTCAGATAATAACATCCTCCTCCAAACCCGACCACCACTACACGACCCAACTCTTCCCTTTTTCTCCCTCCTGTTCACCCTCTCAGAAAGATTGTTGAACTTGTATTCCTCCCCACCCACCCATATAAACATTACACTCACTATCCACTTCACCCCCACCACTCCCACCACCACCACCCAGCACATACAGCTCACCGACCCCTTCCTCACCACAAACCCAGCGTAGGAGTTGACTTTAGAAGATCCCCCACCTGCTTCATTGCAAATCAATTGATAAATACTCTACACATTCCAATCATTCAACTTGCTAGATATAACAGCCAAATCTCATTTCTCAAATAATGCACCTTATCGCCTCGAAAAGGAAGGTGGATGTATGTTGAGGTGGTAAAAGGGATAGTCACAGATGAATGTCTGCTAAGTTCAAGTTGACCTAGGACTAAACACCAACGACATTGAGCTAACGAAGGAACTGTTACGTTGTCATACAACATGCTAAAAATAGCAGCCAAATCCCCCACTTAAAATCACACTGTACTGACTCAGGAAAAAAAAAAATAATAAGGCAATAGAGAGGCAATGTCTGAGCAAAAGATAGGGTGGTCATGGCTAGAGTGCCTAGGTCTGCTCAGTCAAGTCCAACCTAGAACTAAACATCAACAACTCTTTACAACAACTGCTAGAAAAATGTGGACTTCCATTTAGAAGATCGCTATCATAACTCTCTCCCCCTCATGGAACACTCTCACCCTTACACCAGTGGTAGGATTTTTAGAGAATCCTGCCCACACTTGTCCCCACTGTACAAACTTACTCCTTTCTTACATTGCATTCTTGACCAAGACACTTTATTTCACATTACTCCAGTCCACTCAGCTGGTAAAAATGAGTTAATCCAGCGAAAGACTGGCATCCCATCCAGGTGTGGAATATACACACTATGAAACTGACCCTTATGAGTCGGCAGGACTCAAGAAGATAGCTTTACTCATTTATTTTTTTTTTTACACTACTAAGTAAGAAGAGGTCAATCCCATTTGGAAGTCAGGGTAAGCATAGATTCCTTAAGTTTCAATGATTGGCCTTAGATGGTTGTCTCATTAGAATGTCTCATTTCACTCCTTTCCTACAGTTATTTTTCAGACTAATTTTTATCTGTAATCCTGCATAAACCTTTCCATTGATTTTGAAAAATATTTTTGAAACTTGACCCCCCCCCCCCCAACACCTGTTGCCTTTGTGGTTAATAAAAGTCATCGTTATCATCATCATCATTCCTCTATCTAGTGGCTATGGCAACACAACAGAAAATGTGTAGGGTTCAAAGTTGAAAGTTTTCAGGAAAGACACATTCCCTTTTGGTCAACCCCTGACGGTAGCAAGGAAAGGGCTGTCTCTCCCAGTGAATCAGTGGGAAGGTGGGCAAGTAGCAAAAAATGGTTAGAGTAAATGGACCTATTCTAAGCATGTGCCTGTAGATTGGTGAAGAACAGCTGGATGAGGGTTTGTACCCTTGTTGGTGCAGGGTGGTCCTGGATCCATGAGGTTCCTTGACAAGCTCTAGTTGAAGGTTCTCCTGAATCAGGAGGACTGCATCACAGATCTCTTCACATATTTTGTACAGCATGTATTGTTTTATCTCATTTCCCTCACCTCGCCCTTCCTTGTCTTCATTTTTTATGTAAAACACCAAAACAAATTGTAAATTGTCCTTGTAATATTCCCCTCATCCGATGCCCCTGTGACAAATAAGACACCACCACCACCATCATCGTCGTCATCATTGTCGTTGTTATCAGCAATGTCATCATCATTATCAGCACCTTTCGCCTCGATTTTCCAATCGTCATCATCATCATCATCATCATCATCATCATCATCTGTAAAATTACCATTCCTACCACTATGACTGCCACAGCCAACATCATCGTTGTCACCATCATTGTCATTGCAATCACCCACCACAACCTCATCATCACCAGCAGCAAGACCACCATACATTACAATCATCATACATCACCAATATCACCACCATCACCCCCACCCCACCCCAATCATTAAACTATCTATTACAACCACACTGTAATCATCATCATCATCATCATCATCATCATCATTGCCATCATCACCATCACCACCACCACCCGCATCTTGCTCGACATCCTCTTTCCTTTCTCTAAACACATTAAGTCCACACACAAAAGTACATACAACATTGACCGATCCACTTCTGTCAGTGGTCCTTTTCCATGGCAAGGCCAGTTGCTTCGTTAAATCTAATTGCATTAAATCTAATTGCATCTGCTTACATCCTCATTAACTTGTGAAATGTAAGTTTGTTTTTTTTTCCACAAAGCTCCTTCAACACAATCAGGCTCCATAGATTGTCTTATTCATGGGATTCAAATGAATGTCCAGGTTTTATATTTCATCTTTTCAAAGATACATCCAATCAAAGTTAATCTTTTCTATTGTGAAATGTGATGGACTGAAGAAAGTCAGGGATCCTGCGATTAGCTGTCATTGTCCATTATTTCTTCTTTACAGAAGGTGGTGAGCTGACAGAACGGTTAGCACACTGGGCAAAATGCTTAGTAGTATTTCATCCATCTTTACATTCCAAGTTCAAATTCTGCCGAGGTCAACTTTGTCTTTCTTCCTTTCAGGGTCGATTAAATAAGTACCAGTTACACACTGGGGTCAATGTAATTGACTTACTCCCTTCCCTCAAATTTCAAGCCTTGTGCCTATAGTAGAAAGAATTATTTCTTTTTTACAGGAAAATGAACTCCAAGAGTTCAGAATTGTCTGTATAAGAGATTGGTGTCCAGCATTCATTTCTTCCATATTTATCATGATCCCCATCAACGTCATTATCACCATCACCACCACCACCACCAAAATTGTCATTATTATCAGCAACAACACTATCATCATCATCATCACCATCATCCCTGTCATCCTTATCACTATCAACATCACCATCAACATTATTACTATCAACTTATCAACCATTATCACCATCATCATCACTACAACCACAACCACCATGACCACCACCACCACCATCTCTACCACTAAAAACAACAACAACAACAACAGCAGCAGTGGCAGCAGCAACAGTAACAACAACAACAGAAAAACCTCAACAGTCATTCAGCTTGCCAGAAAGAGCAACCAAATACTCCTCAAATCACATTCCAACATCCTAGAAAAGGATATGTCAAGTAATGTGATCCCGGGTTCTCTGTATCATGGAAACAGAAAGGATGGTCACAACTGGAATATGATTGAGCAGAGGTCTGCCTAATCAAGTCAGATCCAGGGCTAAACAACAACAGCAACAAGATGAATATGAGCTACTTAATTAAGGAACCCATTAGGAAAACTCTGCATGATTGCTTATTTTGCTAGAAATAAAAGCCAAATAACCCTGAAATAATAATAATAATAATAATAAAACTCTGGGATATGCCAATACACACAGATAGAGAAATTAAGGCAAAAGATCATGAAGAAAAAATATGCTTTCTAATTGATGTATCAATACCAGCAGATGACAACGTTTCCCTAAAAGAAATGGAAAAACTTTCAAAATACAAAGACCTGAATAGAGGTAACTCGAATGTGGAATCTAAAAACAGAAACAATTCCTATCATAGTAGGTGCCTTAGGTATAATAAAAAAATATTCAGACAAATACATAACAAAAACACCGGGACTTACAAATATATATAACATACAGAAAATTGCACTACTGGGCACAGCACACATCCTACACAAAACACTTTCAATACAGTAACCATAAGAGCATCACAGCAAACCACAGCACATACCCAAGGCACACAGAGCTGCGCTCGGTAGTGAAGTGAAAGCACGTTATAAAAATAAGACTATTGAATAATAATAATAATAATAATAATCCTTTCTATTATAGGCACAAGGCCTGAAATTTGGGGGAGAGGGATAGTCGATTACATCGACCCCAGTACTTAATTAATCGACCCCGAAAGTGAGAAAGGTAAAGTTGACCTTGGCGGAATTTGAACTCAGAACATACCAATGGCAAAATACCACTAAGCAGTTTGCCGGGCATGCTAACAATTCTGCCTGCTCACCACCTTCAAATAATAATAATAATAATAATAATAACAATAATAGTAATAATCCTTTGTTCTAAAGGCACGAGGCCTGGAATTTTGGGGGAGGGGGTTAATTGAGTACATCGACCCCATTGCGTAACTGGTACTTATTTCATCAACCCCGAAAGGATGAAAGGTAAAGTGGAAATGATAATAATAATGATAATGATAATAATAATATCATTATCATCATCGTCACCATCATCATCATAATCATCATCGTCACCATCATCATCATAATCATCATCACTACCATTAACTTTGAATCCCCTACAATTACCATTCTCTTTCTTCTCGTTATCATCCTCATCATACTATCACTACAATCATCATCAACACAATCACCACTATTATCACAATCCCTGCAGGCTCCTCGTTTTATATTAGAGAACTAAAATTCCTACCACAGAAAGAAGTCATCTGAACACATCTTTTTTTTGTTTTGTCCAAAATCTATCCTGTTTCCATGGCATGTAAAACATTTTCTATTTTAATTCCCAGTTACGATGGCACAACTGCTAAACAGAATGTTATCATACAATATGGACTGTTTGCAGTGCTCGTTTCACAAAGAAAATAAAACGGATATCTATGATCCTCTGCTCTAATCTAAAACTATATCAGATCATTACAAAGAGATGCTCTTTCATTCACTAAGTTGTCAGTGCAGTCTAATTATTTCTTTAATGAGCAGAGAGTATGTAATCTCATCAAACCAAACATTACTGAAGATTGACGGTGGTTTGGTTTTTAAACCAAACCTTTCTGGACTTATTCTTTAGGTTATGGAATTCCTCAACAATTACAGAATATATTTTAATTCTATACTTTAGGTTTTTTTCTCCCTTAATCTTAATTTTATATATTTTACATAAGGCATACATATACATACACATATATCCATATATACATACATACACTCACATGCACACACACACATTACATTTTTTCCTTTCTCTGTTATTGATTTCTTCTGTTTGGGTTTTGCATGTTATTTTTTTTCATTAAGAAATTTTTTGTTCTTTATCTTGATAGAAAGAATGTGAAAGTGCTAAAGAAAAGACATTAAAATTTGTAATGGTATATTCTTATTATTTTACATTTTATTTTCTATATTTTTTTAATTTTGTTCTTCAGTGATACTAATTGGAAGTCAGGTGATGACAAGTCATTGCAAAGTGGAGATGATATAAGAAGAGAGGCATCATTAGGGGCTTGTGGGCCTTGGTGTTGTAGCAAAGAAGGGGCCTCTATCCTCATCAAAATAAGACAGAATTGTACGACACAGCACTCAGGATGCCAGATGGCACTGACAAGGGTTGGGGAGGAAACAACAATTGTAATTCTAACTGTGAGAACTTTGGTTTGGTGTTCAGTAACCTGAAAAGAGCTCTGTGATGTGTCAGAGAGTTACCTGAGTGCAGTCAACGGCAAACAGAACTTATTGTATAAGGTCAAACTGTTGAAGAATTGGAAGGATGTTAACTCAAGTAGAAACTGTTATCTCTGAACAAATTAATGACCCAAACAGAAAGAGATTGATAGCCCCAGTCTTTGTAAATCATTACTTTGTAAATCAGCATCTTTCAAACTGTTTGGAGACCAAATCTTGCTGAGTCAACTTTACTTTTTGTCCTCTGGCCCTCGGAAGAATGAAAGGAAAAGCTGACGCCAGTTAAGATCTGAATTCAAAACTTGAAGAGCTGGAACAAATATTTCAAGGTGTCTTTTGTGTTACTGCAGCATCAGTCAAAATAGCTTGTGGGATTTATTTCAGCTGTTTCAGTTCTGAATTCAAATCTTGCCAAGATCAACTTTGCCTCAAGTACATTGTGGTCCATAAAATAAAATACCAAGTCAGGTACAGGAATCAACACAATCAACTAACCCACTACCTTTAAAAATCGTTGAGCTTGTACCTACATTAGGAACAATTATTTTGCTTCCTATTCTACATCCTGTTGTCTTGGCTCAAAATAGAGGTCACTAGAGAGAAGATATTGCTTGACAACATTTTCCTCAGTACATGAGCTGTTCTGGTTAGGGTGGGCCTTTCATCCTTTCAGGATTGATAAAATAAGTACCAGTTGAGTACTGGGGTAGATGTAATCGACTCACCTACTCTCCTGAATTATTGGCCTTGTGCCAAAATTTAAAATCATTATCATCATCATAATTATTATCAAAGTGGCAAGTTGGCAGAATCGTTAGCATGCTGGACAAAATGCTTAGAGGTATTTCGGCTGTCACTACGTTCTGAGTTCAAATTCCTCTGATGTCAACTTTGCCTTTCATTCTTTCGTAGGTCAATAATAAGTACCAGTCAAGTACTAGGGTCAGTGTGATTGACTTAACCCTCCCACCAAAATTCCAGGCCTCGTGCTTACAGTAGAAAGGATTATCATTATTATTATTATTAAGGTGGTGAGCTGGCAGCACCATTAGCATGCTGGGCAAAATGCTTAACAGCACATTTCATCCGTCTTTACATTCTAAGTTCAAATTCAGCTGAGATCAATTTTGCTTTCCATCCTTTCGGGGTCAAAGAAATACATACCAGTTGAGCACTGGGGTCGATGTAATCGACTAATCCCCTCCCCGCAAATTTCAGGCCTTGTGCCTATAGTAGAAAGAATTATTATTATTATTATTTATTATTATTACTTTTGGTGTTGTTGTTGTTATCTTGTTTCAGTTACAAGAATCTCGCAACAGGTCCTTGGCAATAGTCTAATGTCATATCAACCATTCGTGAGGGACCCACTCAACAAAAAATAAATACCTTATTCTCTAGTTGCCAATGTTGGAAGTTATAATTTTGTAATTAAAACAAATGAATGGAATTGAAATTAAGCGAATATAGTATTAGATCGCTATGAGGATGGATAGTCATGGTTGGAATACACTTCATCATAAGTCTCTTCAATCAGGATTAACCTGGGGTCAAACAAGATCACCTAGAACCAATAAGTCACTATCTATACAGTAGAATGACCAGCTAGAGATAGTAACCAAATCTTTTGCAAAACTCAGAAAAAGGAAGAACACATTGGATAATGTAGGCCTTGATATAGAGTCACACACAAGACAGTCATGGAAGGAATGTCTCTGATCATAGTTTGCTCAATCAGGTTTGTCCTGGAGTTAAAGCTAACAAGACCACCTCCAACAACGGTTATCATCTCCATGATAAATAACCAAGATCATTAGTTCAACCAAATTAATTAACTAAATGAAACGCTTGAAACACAGTAAAGAATATTCTGGAAAAAAAGATGGAATATAAACAAAAAGAGAAGTAAATAAAATCCTTTTCTTTTTTATCTTTTACTTGTTTCAGTTATTTGACTGTGGCCATGCTGGGGCACCACATTGAACAATCTGCATGAGTCAATGTTTTTTATTAAGCCTGGTATTTATTTTATCTGTTTCTTTTGGCAAACTGCTAAGTTACAGGGACATAAACACACCAACACTGGTTGTTAAGCAGTGGTGGTGGACAAACACAGACACACACAACCATACACATATATATACAACCAAAGCCAAGTGAATGGATTTGGTAGATGGAAACTGAAAGAAGCCTGTCGTGTATGTGTGTGTGTGTCTTTGAGTCTGTGTCTGTCCCACTACCACCACCACTGGATAACCAGTGTTGGTATGTTTACATCCTTGTAACTCAGCAGTGCAGCAAAAGAGTTTGATAAAATAAATACAAGGTGTAACAAAATTATGTACCAAGGTTAATTCATTTGACATAAAATTCTTCAAGGCAGTGCTCCAGCATGGTTGCAGTCTATTGACTGAAACTGATAAAAGATAAATAACTTTGCTAAGTACAATGAAGTCTGTTTCACTGACAAGGTTTCATAATTCTAAAACATGTCAAAAGTTGTCTCCCTTACTCAGCAAAATAAATTAATGTTAATCACTTAGGTAATGTTGTCAGAGCCACAGCAGATGGTTATTTTTAATTAAATACTACATGGTTGTTACATAAAATGTCCTAGCACTAATGTAACCATATAGCCACTGCACTGCTGTACCCATTCATTTAGTTTAAATGTCTTCCAATCAGCTCGACAGCATTTTTTGTATTTGCATGTGTGTAATCATTTTATAATACATTTTGGTGTCAGAGAAGGTCTAGATGTGCATGAATATGTTATGTTATATTTTAGTATCTGCATACGTCGCATGTGAACCTGCTATCACATATTTTTATATCTGTGTTTGTTATGTCGTATGTAAACATGCTATAATATATTTTGGTATCTGTGTAATGTCTAGCTGTGTGCAAACATGCTATCATATAATGAAAGAAGAGAGATTCACAACTGCTTTATACTTAAAATAAGTGTTTTCTCCATTTATTTTTATCTAAATGAGAATTTAATCAAGAATTTTAAAAGCATATTATTTGCAAATCGATTACTGCTTCCTGCTTTGTTTTTGGTTTTGTTTTCTTTATCTCCTTTTCTCTCTCTCAAACAAAATTCTCCATGTTTAAATAGTTTCTAGCGTTGATCATCGATCAGATTTACTAAATAATCACTGTGGCAGGAAAATTTACGGAGTTGCTATACTTGCTAGAAATAGAAAGGGAAACATTAACAAATTTATTTTTCCTTTTCCTTTAATTTTGCAGACGATGGAAAGCTCCAACAGAAGAGAAGGAAGCTAACGTGCTCATTCTGAATTAGCTGCAGAGTCCAGTCTTCATCTTAAAGATTCAGTCACAGATTCGACGTATATACATTGGTGATGTGTCTTGGGTGGACATTACATGTAGATTGTCCAGCAGATGTTATTTTCTCCGTCTAACTTTGTCCATTCAGCCGTAATAAACCAAAACGGCAGAGTCTTTAGATTGTCATCTAATATTTTTTCTACCTCTCTGAGCTACAAGTTTAAATACCAATGAGGTAGACTTTGTCTTTCATTCTTTCAGAATCAATAAATAAAATACCAGTGATGTACTGGGGTTGGTGGTTTTATTTCTCTTTCATTTTGTCTGTATCCCTCTTTCTGGAAGAAATTAACTGTGGCCAGACGTGGAGAGAGGTAGGCTGTAGCAGGTGTAAAAATGCCCAAGATATGCCAAATGTCACAATGGCTACACTACAGCTCCCTCATAAGTTAAGAACCCATGGAATTAGATATATATTTGTGTTGCAAGATTCCTGATGTGAAATTGTGTGTTGAAACAGATATTGTTGTATTTTGGGATGGTCATTTCTTTTTTTTTTTTTTTTTTGCCAAATAAACACACGCAATATATATTCGTTCTTCACTCGATTATTATTGTTCTTATTTTAACTTGTGTCCATTGTCCAGAAATCTGTGATGTCTTCAGTGACACTTTCCATTTCCATGCGTGCTCTTGCTCCACTTGGAGTAAGTGGAGCAAGAGCACACATGAAAACAAAAAGTGATACTGAAGAGGTCACAGATGTGTGATGAAAGATTTCTAGACAATGGACATGAGTTAATATATTCTTTCTACTCTAGGCACAAGGCCCGATATTTTGGGGGAGGGGGCCAGTCGATTAGATCCACTCCAGTATGCAACTGGTACTTAATTTATCGACCCTGAAAGGATGAAAGGTAAGGTCAACATTGGCGGAATTTGAGCTCAGAATGTAAAGAAAGATGAAATACTGCTAAGCATTTTGCCCAGCATGCTAACATTTCTGCCAGCTCGCCACTTTTGATGAGTTAAAATGATAAACGAGCAATGAACAAATATATAGTGCATGTGTTTATTTGGCAACAAAAAAAAAAAAATGGCCATCCCAAAATACAACAATTAGATATAAACTATATATCAATACGCAGGATAGCCATAACTGAAACAGGTTTGATCATAGGTCTACTGGATCAAAGCTAGCCTGTGGCTAAACAACAAAAACAGCAACATAAATTTAAGTGATTTTATTTTTCAATATTCAACTACCGTTTCTAGCAGGCTGAGTTACTGCATACAGGCTTCCTAATTGGCTCGGATTTACGGGTGGATGTCTATATGTGTGAGTTGGGTGGAGTGTATGTGTGTGTGTGGGGGAGTGTTCATGAGATATGTTCTGGATTCACTTCCTGCCAAACTCAACTTTGCTTCTCAATATTTCATGGACAAGCATCGGAGGTTGAGTATATATTCCTAGAAATAATTATAATACGCACACACACATCCACACATGTGCACACGCACACACACACACACGCGCACACACATACCCATCCCCCTCTTCGGTCGCTTCTTTCTTTCTTCTTTCTTTATGAACAGTAATGGCCGCCCAGTTGCTATAGCAAATATGCAATCGAGTTAGAAATATGTGTGTATGTGTATGCATATATATATATATATATATATATATATATATATATATATATATATATATATATATATGTATGTATGTATGTATATATATATAGTTATATAAGCATACATATATATTTATATATATATATATTTATATATGTGTGTATGTGTGTGTGTGTGTGTGTATATATATATATATATATATATATATATATATACACATATATATTTTCTTTTCTTTTCTGTTCTTTTTCCTTGTTTCAGTAATTTAACTGTGGCCATACTGGAGCACCACCTTTAGTTGTACAAATTGACCCCAGAACTTATTTTTTGTAAGCCTAGTACTTATTCAATTGGCCTCTTTTTCCAAACCGCTAAGTTACAGGGAAGTAAACAAGCCAACATCGGTTGTCAAGTAATGGTGGCGAGGGATGGGGGGACAAACACAGATACACAAATACACACATACATATATATATGATGGGTTTCTCTCAGTTTCCGTCTACCAAATCCACTAACGAGGCTTTGGTCAGCCCAAGGCTATAGTAGAAGACACCTGCCTACAGTGGGACTGAACCCAGAACCGTGTGGTTGGGAAGCAAGCTTCTTACCACACAGCCACTCTTGTGCCTATATATATAATATACTTATTTTAGTGCTGTTAACACCGCCAGATTGAATGGTACTGCCCAGGTGTCAAAACCATAATGATATCCATGGGGCAAGTGATGATGGAAGTATGTTCGATTGTTGGTATGGCTGTTTTTGTATATGTGGAATAGTATTATAACACATCCTTTTGAGAGATATATATATATATATATATATATATATATAATGTACATATATGTTTGTGAGCATGTATGGGTACATACATCTACATTCATGTGTGCGTATGTATATATGTACATATAGACACACACACACACACACACACACACACACACACACACACACACAGGTGTCTATCTAATGGTTGTAAAGATAATCAAATACAACAAATAAATACCTGTTCTTCACCATTTCGGAGTTGGTGTTAAATGATTATGAATTATTGCCATATTATAATCATGCAAAGAATAACAAAAAAGAAAATCAAATGAAGGAAACTAAGAAAGCACTGTAACCTCTGCATACATAGGTACATGTGTGCTGTGTGGTAAGAACCCACATGGTTCCGGGTTCAGAGTTCAGTCCCACTGCGTGGCATCTTAGGTAAGTGCCTTCTTTAGCCTTAGGCTGACCAAACACTTATGAGTGGATTTGGTAGACAGAAACTGAAAGAAGCCTGTCATGTATATGTTGTGTTTTAAATAGACATGACTCCAAGAACAACTACACATTACAGAAATTAGTAAGAACACCTTACCCATGTAATTCTAAAGTCCCATTTTTTTCTTTATTTAGTTTTATTATATTGTTTTCTTATTCTTTTCTTCTCTAGGTACAAGGCTTAAAATTTTCGGAGAGGGAGTCTGTCGATTAGATCAATCCCCAGTACGCAACTGGTACTTAATTTATCAACCCCCAAAAGGATGAAAGGCAAAGTTGACCTCAGCAGAACTTGAACTCAGAATGTAAAGATAGACAAAATACTCCTAAGCTTTTTGCCTGGCATGCTAACATTTCTACCAGCTGGCCGCCTTTGTGTTACTGATGAGCACTCATTGACAACTCAGATTCTCAAAATAAATTTATTGTCTTTCTCTATGAAACGATCGTATAGCGAAATGAATAAAAAATATTTTATTCCATATTAACATCTAATCTCCTCCATTTACAAAAAATGTAACTGAATTTGTCAAGCTTCGTTCAATAACTTAAATCATATATTTGTTCATTCCCATCTGGGCTATGAAAGGGCTTTGTATATTTTTATTGGTTGTAATTATTCATACCACTATGTAATTCCTGATGAAGAATCTAATTTTTATTTCAAGAAGAGGTTTTCGTTTTTGTCTTTGGAATTAATTAGACTCTGAAACAATTTGTAGCATGTATATTGGTTCTGTCCCAACCTGGATCATGAATTAAAATTTGTCTACACCTACAATTTTCCCTTTCTTTATACTTCATATATATGTGTATGTATGTGTGTGTATGTACATATTTGTGTGTGCATGTTTGTGCCTGAGTGTGTTCTTCCCACCATTGCTTGACAGCTGATGTTGGTGTGTTTATGTATCCGTGACCTAGTGGTTCAGCAAAAGGAACAGATAGAATAAGTACTAGACTTACAAAGAATAAGTCCTGGTGGGGTTGGTTTCTTCGACTAAAAGCCCTTTAAGGATGTGCTCCAGCATGGCTGCAGTCAGATGACTGAAACAAGTAGAAGAATAAAAGAAGAGATGCAGGCGTGGCTGTGTGGTGAGAAGTTTACTTCCCAAACACATGGTTCCAGGATCAATTCCACTGCATGGCACCTTGGGCAAGTGCCTTCTGCTATAGCCTCAGGCTAACC
>NC_142954.1:13424359-13434359 GCF_046866305.1 Octopus bimaculoides | reverse complement strand
AAGTTGTAAAGCAGACAGCCAGACTGACAGACAGACTGACAGACAGGTATGTAGGTAAGTAGGTAGTGCCATGTACAGTCTTTGAAGTGGTTGACTTTAAGAAGGGCATCCATGCGTCCTTGCCAGGGCTACATCTAGTATCTCTCAACCCCTTTATACACAACTCTCTCTATCATTTCCCCTCATCTTCATCATCATCCTCGTTCCCATTTTTTACATTTACCAGTGAAACTAAAGATGGAAGTACTTAGCAGTGCACATTATGACCCCTCATCTGTTCTGTCAGTTATCATTTACTCTCCTCTCAGCCACTTGTTATCAACATTCACAGTAACCGCATATGCAGATTATTGGCGACTTTGTTCCTCTCTCTCCCTTCTTTCCCTCTCGATTCCTGGCAGAGTCCAGTGTTCAAGTTCTGTCCTTGAGCAAGACACTTTATTTCATATTGCTCCAGTCCACTCAGCTGGCTAAAATAAGTTGTACCTGTAATTCAAAGAGCCAGCCTTGTCACATTCTGTGTTATGCTGAATCTCTGAGAAATATGTTAAGGTTATGTGTGTCTGTGGAGTTCTCAGCCACCTGCATGTTAATTTCACAAGCAGGCTGCTCTGTTGATCAGAACAACTGGAACTCCTGTCATTGTAACCGACAGAATACTTTACACACACACACACACACACACACACACACATGTGCACACACACACACACACACACACACACACACGTGCGCACACACACACACACACACACACACACGCATTTACACACACATACATTCATTAAACTATCCTTGCACCTGAATGAATATCTGCAAATGAAAAACCCAATGAAGCAGTGAACTGAAGGATTGAAGTGTCAGCTCTACTACCTGTACTGAGTGCAGTTTCTCCTATTCATACACTCAAACATATAAACATATATCATACAAAATACATGTAAAATGATGATGATTTACCCAGGTTTGTTAATACCTAAAATAAATTCATATACAAATTCACAATATTTGGGATAAATTCATTTAAAAAGACGATACTGTTAATTTAACCTTTAGTTCGTCCAGGAGTAGTGGTTCTTTCAGAAAAACTTTCTCCAGAATATGGTTAAAGTTGAATAACATTAAAACGTGTGAAAACACAGAATCTAAAATTTAATTTTATTCTTTGATTTTTTTAATAAAATTTTCTCAGAAGACATGCATTTTTCCCAAATACTGTTCTCGTTTCAATAATTATTCTAAATGAATTACTTGTGTAATCGATAATATTTTGCCATGACAGTTGCACTGCTTGCAGTTATGCATTGTTCTTAGTTTTGTTTTCCAGTGAATGTTCTAGATCCCATGACCTTTCCATAGAAAAGATATTGTCATATGTAAAATCTCAGTGACCTTGCTGTGAAACTGTGGCCTACAATATATTCAGTGTTATACATAAGTCTGTATGGGTATATGTGTGTTCATGTATGCATAAGTCTACTTATGCATGTAAATGTGTGTGTGTGTCCGTGTCCATCTCTGTGTATGTATATATATATATATATATATATATATATATACGTGTGTGTGTGTGTGTGTGTGAGTGTGTGTGTGTGTGTATCTATGCATATGTATATATATATATATATATATATATATATATATATATATATATATATATATGGGAGAATGTACGAAAAAAACAACAACAGACGAGGACAGGTGGTGTAAACAACAAAAGGATGTATTAGTATGACGCTCGGGAATACGGAAAGTCTTTAATGTTTCCAGCTACGCTCTTCAAAAGAAAGAATACGGAGACGAGGAGAAAAACACAGAGAAAAAAAAATTGAAAAACACGGAGATATATATATATGCACATATATATTCTTTTCTACTCTAGGCACAAGGCCCGAAATTTTTTGGGGAAAGGGCCAGTTGATTAGATCAACCTCAGTATGCAACTGGTACTTAATTTATCGACCCCGAAAGGATGAAAGACAAAGTTGACCCTGAACTTAGAATGTAAAGACAGACGAAATACCACTAAGCATTTCGCCTGGCATGCTAATGTGTCTGCCAGCTCACTGCCTTAAGTATATATTGCAAACTGTTGGTTAGATGTTTGTGAATGGTGCTCAACAGAGTCCGGAGAAATGTACGAGTGAGCAGACAAATGAAAGAAGGGCACTCAACACATTTATTGTGAATTACATGCATGGATTAAACAGTTTGATTTAAATTCCTGGTACTTTAAGTTTCAAGTGTGATGTTAGTCTTCAGCCATTGGAATTAGAATGAGATGTCAATAGGATAAAGTAACTGTTTATTACTGGAAGTTCGCCTGTGATTGGTCAAGAAAGATCACATGGTGTCACAGATTAATGCCAGTATTTCAGTGACCACAATTACTTGGAAAATGCCACAAGGCAAACAGGAAATCAACCACATGGTGGACAGGAAATTGGTCATGTAGTTGAGGGGGGAAGTAGGAAGGGTAGTAGATGTTCAAGTATATATGTATATATGTGCATGTGCTTATATATCTGTGTGCGTGTCTGTATTTATGTGAGTCTATGTCTGTGTGTATAGGTGTACATTCACATCCACACACACATACACACATGCACATACATATATACATATATGCACATGCATCTACTCACATACACATGAACATATGCACACACATGCCTGCATGAGCATGCCCACACATATAAGTGCGTGTGTATACACACATGAACTTGCACATGTGCATGCACACTAGTGTGCACATATCTATGTACATATATATGGCGTGCAGATGTACATGCACACGTACACACACATGTGCATGCGTACATAAACTCAAGATCAATAATAATAATACTAAGGCAGTGGGCTGGCAGAATTGTTAGCATGCCGGGCGAAATGCTTAGCGGTGTTTCGTCTGTCGTTACGTTCTGAGTTCAAATTCCGCTGAGGTCGACTTTGCCTTTCATCCTTTCAGAGTCGATTAAATAAGTACCAGTTACGCACTGGGGTCGATATAATCGACTTAATCCGTTTGTCCCCTGTGTATAGCCCCTTGTGGGTAGTAAAGAAATAAGAAACGTTAGCACGCTCAGCGAAATGCTTAGCAATATTTCCTGTCTTTACATTCTGAGTTCAAAAATTCCACCGAGGTCAACTTTGCCTTTCATCTTTTTGGGATCTTGTTCCTCTCCTCAAAAATTTGGGCCTTGTGCCTAGACTAGAAAAGAATAATAATACTGATAAGGATTACTAGGAAGTAGCTTTAGCATTACCTTTAACTCCTTTATATATATATATATATATATATATATATGCAGCTTCAAATAGAGCTACACATGTTTCTACTGCACTGATTAGTAACCGTTATAATTGCAACTTTATTATATTACCGGTGCAGTTTCTTCAGGGTCTTCACTTTAATATCCTTTGATATAACTGTTTAAAGTTTTCTGTTGATTTACTTTGCGCTCTAAAATATATGTATATATCAATAAATAGATTGATGTAGAATAGTTGAAATGATGGAGAAGTTCAATTGCAAAAAATGCTCGTGAAATTAACGTGCAAGTGGCTGAGCACTCCATAAACATGTGTCCCCTTAACATAGTTCTTGGGGAGATTCAGCATGATACAGAGTGTGACAAGGCTGGCTCTTTGAAATACAGGTACAACAGAAACAGGAAGAAAGAAAGAAAGTTGTGGTAAAAGAGTACAGGAGCACGTTCGGTACAATGTGTTTATTATGGTAGTTTTGACTTTAAGAGGCCCTCCTAGCAGGAGGCATTTATGTATAGTAATGTCCTTAATATAAATGAATATATTTATAGGGAATAATTAATAGATTTTTCCTTTATGAAGCTTTTCACACTAACTACTTGATAAATTCTTATAAAGATTTTATCCTGTAAATGTGGGTAGATGGATGGATGGTGGATGAATGGGCATGTGTGTGTGTTTTTGTGCGTGTGTTTTTGTGTGTGTATTTACTTTATTCAGTATAAGCATAATGTGTATTGAGTGTTTAGGTGTAGATTACATTAAAATGTATCAGGGGAATCTGGGTGTAAATTAAAGAATCATCAAAACGTGAAGTGTGTAATTGCATAATTAATTTAGCCACGACTTACTCAAAAATTTAACAACAACAAGACAAGGAGACCTCTAGAGGGTTGTTTGCATTGCTAGAAGTAGCAGTTTAATTTCTTAAATGATACTGAACCATCTTGAAAAATAAAATGACACATTGAAAATATATGTTTAAATTGGTGATTTCAAAGAAACAGGAGGTGTGGTCATGACTGTAATGACAGGACCACTGACTTAACGCTGAGCTGAGGTTAATATCATTAACAACAAAAGCAACAACAACAACAACATGAATGAAGTAACTTGGGAGCCTGTACGTGACTAGTTTACCATTGAGAAATAGCAGTCAGATACACTGGTTACAAAGATGTCCCTAGATATACAAAAAGACAAGACATGATGTATTTAATAATTAGTTTGCTTGGGGGTGATGTGGAGTTAAATAGTATTAACAACAAGAAAGGAAACAATAACTAATTAACAAGTAAATGGTTGAATATTCCATAGATACAAGTTTCCTTAATACAATTCTCAAGCAGAATCATTGCAACACTGACAAATCAAGGCTGTTGAATTCCAGGTAGAATTCATTCAACAAGCTTCCAGACAATATCCATTTATCCAATTTCACTCACACCAAGGTTAACCTAAGGTTGTAGTCAAAAACACTTGTCCAAAATGTTATGCAGTGGGATTGAACCTGGGACTTTGTGATTGCAAAGTGAATGTCTTAACCATTCAGCCATGCAGCATCCAAACAGCCACCACCAAATTAATAAACCATCCTACCCTAGTGCTGTACAAATGGAGGGCTTATTTTAGAGCAAGGAGAAGAATGAAAGCCACAACAATGCAGAAAGGAAGTAAGAGTCTACTTTCTTCATTTGGCCAACTTTTCTCTCTGTTCCACATACAATGCAGAATGGAGAGAAATGAGGTGGCTTTTGTGTAGTCTTGTAGTGGCACCACCCTGGTACCAACTTGCACCATAGCAGGAATTGTAGTAGTATACACATTACTCTTCTACAACTTGAAAAGGATTTACTTTTTCTGACTTTTTAAAAGAATTTTATTGCTGCAGGTTGACAAAGAACTTCTTTGAGACATTGAGAATATAAAAAGAAATGTGTCAGAGACATCAAAGATATTGTTGCAGACAGGCAGGATCTGGCTTTCTAACAGCAAAAGGATGAATCTTTGTCAGCTCTGTCAGAAGATAGAAGTCTATTGCCATAAACCAGTGCTTCTCAGCCATTTTTTATCTATGAACCCCTTTGATTATTATTTTTATTCTGGTGGAATCCCATATCCATTTGATGTCTAAAAAAACTAGTTTGCTAGATTCTTCTTTTGAAATTCCTATTTTGTTCTTTAACTTGTGTGGGTTCGACTATGTAAAACATTAGAGAAATACACCTAAAACAAAATTATTTTTGTGGACCCTTAATATACTACTGTAGATCCCCAATTTACTATTTTGCTTGCATAGACCCTCAAAAACTTTATATGGACCTTGAAGGGCCATATGAACCCCAGTTGAGAACCATTGTTATAGACTGCTAGAGAATTTGTTTCTGACATCAAGATGAGAATTGATGACAGAACCTTAATATTGCAGAATCAAGTACCTTCCTTCAGACATCAAGTATATCAGACTAACTGCCAGTTATATTTGAAGACAAAATTTCCAGCAGACACTTGAGATTATAAAAAGAACAGATTTTTGTCAGAACCATAAAAATATCTCTCCCTTCAACAGCAACTGAGTAACATTGATTTTGAATTATTACTGATGTAGACACAACTGCCAAATTTAGACGAACTTGATATTTTATATACAACAGGATTTATTTATCTATTACATTCAAAGAATAGATATTTGAGTGACTAGCATGAAGTTCTTCGACCATTATAGACCAAACCCTACTGTCTCCTCCCTCGGCCTTTACTAAAGCTATGGAATCTGTTTGTTGGATCTGGTTGGATTCATACCATCTCTACTCAGGCACTTTTGAGTCATTCATCACCCCTATCCTGTTACCCCAACTTCATCCAGTTATTTCTCTTCAGAATATTATCCCTCTGCAATTTCTTCACAGCACATCTTTTCCCTGCATGCATCAATTTCCTATTGTTCAAGATGAACAATGCCACTGTCAATCTCAGCAGCCTCAGGGAGTCTGCAAAAGGTACAGCTCCTTCCTCCAGACCAAAGAACCATTTATATTCAATACATCACAGTTATATCTAACGTTTGACTTTATAGCTACATAACAATATCTGACACTATAATTATATGTCTATAACCACAAATTATATGACACTATATGATACAACAGTTAGATGTGTATACAATAGTTATATCTGTTTGATACAATATTGATATCTCTATGTGACCAAAGGCGATCCAGTGAGGATATTATTGCCATCTTGACTTAATATATACAGAGACAGTGAGCACATCAGGATATAACAGTAGTGAATCACTTCTACAAGTCACATTAGGTGGATTGATAGAAAGGTGTACTGAAAGGCATGGGGCAATTAGATTGTAGAATAATCAACCTAGCATATTGTTGATGATGATGATGATGTTGCTTACTTGCTTGCTTTGCTTGATGGGGTCATCCCACGTTAGTGGTCCCAGAGATGTCATCATGCATAGAGCTAACCAGGTCTGTCAGTGCTCTCCATCACTGGCATCCCCGTGCCAGCCCCTCTGCATCCAAGGTGGCATTGAATCTCTGGAGTTCTTCCTTACTCATGTCCAGCTATCTGGTGCAGGGCCTGTCATGTGGCCTCTTACAGCCTGCAACCGCCACATCAAATGAGAGTAAAGCCTTGGTAGGATGATTTAGTGAGAGACAGAGGACATGTCCATACCAGCGCATGTGAGGGATAGCTATGAGGTGGGAGGCTGTGGGCTGATGCATGTGTGAACAGAGTTCTTTGTTGGAAACATGATGAGACGCTCTGATGTTTTCAATGGTTCTCAGAGATCTGCTATGAAAGCCATTGATCCTCTTTGCCAGGGTCTTTGAGAGGGACCATGTCTCTGCTACATAGAGGAGAATGGAGAGGGCTGATGCATTATAGATGCAGAGCTTCATCTTCTAGGAGATAGGGCAGTAGCACAAAAGGGGTGCTATGATGGTGATGATGATGATGATGATGATAAAGATATCAGTAATAGACAAGATTGACAATCATGATAACAACAACACTGGAAGCAGTGGTATCAAGTCCTTCGCCACAAGAGTAATGATGGCAATAAATGTGTTATCTATGACAGTGATGACAGCAATGATAAAAAAATGTTTACGACAACAGAGTCAACAACAAACATTCTGCAAATTTCTTGTCAGTTAAATTAATAAAATTAAAAAAGAAATATAAACCTTCAAAAATAAATTGTTTCGTTTTATGTTGGAAATAATTTTCATAAATAAGTGTGATATTTTAATATGATAAATTAAATTTTCAATTTACTTAACATGATGAATTTTATCATGAAAAAATGTTAACGATAATAACCATGCAGAAAATTCATTTCCAATAGTGATATGTCAATTAAAATTTTTAAATAGCAGGATGTTTTCTCCAATGTGTTTATATACAATGTAAACAATTTGCTTATTTATTTTATTATATACGGCCATTGAGATGCAATTGTATCGTTCCAATAGACCAATCACAGTTTCACTTTTTAACAAGATACACAGATATGTTAACTCAAGGTTAATTGTATCCTTCATTAGAATCAGTATTATAACAACCACACGGGCCAATGAGGGAACATCAATGTAATTGGTTGATCTGCTTGAAATAGCAGCTAAATATCCTTGAAATCAAACCCAACCATTATAAAAGAAAAGAACATATACAACAACTTTTATTGTAGGTTGTACTGAACTAGGTGTAAATAACAACAGATGTGCCATGAAAGATATTTATATGTAGTTGTTTGATCGGCAAGAAACACTAGCCAAATCCCTTTCAAAAGACACCAAGTTATCTTTAAAAAGAAGAGAAAAAACATACTATGTCCAAATATAAGGTGGGATGGATCTTGAATGGATTTGATTGTAGGTTCACCTAATTATAGTGGACTCAAACTTAAGCAGTTCTATATTTAAGCAGTTCTATATGCAGCTGTGGTAGGTTATACAAAGGCAAAACATATCACCCCCTCAAAATAAGGGTAGATGAACATCACAAAGAAGCTGTGACACAGGGAGATATTGATAAATCGGGTATAGCTGATCATGTATGGAAAAATGGAGACCACCTCCTCCTGTGGGATGAAGTTAGAATAATAGACAGAGAACACCACTGGAAAATATGAAAACTAAAAGAAGCAGCATATGCTAGGACACAACAACCTCCTAAGCAGACTGAGTGCAGATATGAGCAGCATATGGGAACTGGTATTAAGGAAGGATAGAAAAATATTAGATTTATCAGCTCTAAAATTCACTCCATAATTGCCCATGGGCATATGGTATAGTGGCTAAGAGTGCAGGCTACTAGCCCCAAGATTCCGAGTTCGATTCCAAGCAGTGACCTGAACAATAACAATAATAATAATAATAACATCGAAAAATACCTTAGGAATGAGAACTCAGGTTCGAAATTTCCCCAAGACACCTGAAGGCTGGAGAGTATATCAACCGAAACATTGTGTTAACAACAAACAAGATGAGGACAAATATCCATCAAATGTAAATAATGTAAATAATCAAACTTAAGCAACAGTAATATTATCAACCCATTTAAAAAGCAAATAGAAAAAAATTGTTGTTTTGTGTCAACAGGAAAAATCTTAGACACTAGTCTATGGTTCTTGGGTCTATGGTTCCTGTGTATTAAAATTCTAGGAAGGAAAATGTGAACAAGAAGATCTAGGAGATGAGTAACAAGAGAAAAAGACAGGGGACATGGTTGAATAACAACAACAAAGAATTGATACAATTGATCACCAAATTTTATAAGATGCATTTAAATGAGATACCCTTGAGAGAAACACCCTAGTTCATTTTCTTTTTGTGATAATAGTTAGATTGCAGCCAAGTGGACTACATCCTTAGACAAAGTCTTGACTCTGCCCAAGACAAACGCCTCTCCATCAAGCAGAGATTATTAAGATAACAACAGAACATGTATTTATCTGGCTGTGGTTATGCTGATGATCTTCCTCTCACAGTTTATCAACAGTATGATGTGTAAGAGTTGTCAGCATCCCTTGAAAATGCTGCAGCCAAAGTCTGTCCATTTTCCAATATAAAGAAGACTGAAGAAATTACCATCAATGAGGATGAAAGCTATCTGCCAATTGTTTTTCCAAGGATGGCACACAACTCAAGGATGTTAGTGGTTAGCAGCTTAGAGTCAAGTACCTTATATTCTATGTTGCTGCCAGTTAAAAAGACTTTCTGATATGCAAGTAACAAACCTGGAATGCTTATAACAATGTTTATCAATCAACAATTTTAAAGTTAGCAAGGCTGACCATCTTCAGAACATATGTAGAGAGCCAAAATCTGGAGTATGAAGAAGTTTCAAGACTGCCTTCGTGTTACATATACCAAGCTTTTCATCAGGGCCCGAAACATCTTATGACAGGAGTACAAGACCTAAGAGCTGTATGGAAACATTCCACCCATTTTTCCCTATTGTTGCTCAAAGCAGGGTAGGCTTTGTTGGCAATTGTTATAGAACTGAATGATAGGTCATATCAGCTGTTGAATTTTGGAAACATCCACTTCCTAGGAAAAGGATGAAGATCACTCAACTACATTGATGTTACTGGCGGAAGCACACAGCATAAAACTAAAGAACAACTAAAATTCAAGAGAGAAACTAATGGTATGCTATGGTGCAACACAGCTCGACTGTGGCCATCGATGTCACATTCAAATAT
>NC_142954.1:13414359-13419359 GCF_046866305.1 Octopus bimaculoides | reverse complement strand
TAGATGTAGGAAGATGAACTACAAACTCATTGTGATCTGTATGGCAGGTAGTGCATGAAGACATTCAATATTCCATATACAAGATGAGAAAGGGCCAATTTTTATCCAAAGCCATCAAGGACAAGAGGAAAGACTGTGCTACGAAGCTTTTGAACAAACTTAACCATCCCCTCCAACCGAACATGCTTTGGTTTTTCTCAGACAAGAAAAGTTTCTGCCAGGATCAGATGAAACTCAGTCACTCAAATATGAGTCCATCACGTTTTATAGTGGAAACAGCTGTAAGCTAATGAAGTTCATAAGATAATCATTTATTCATTTGTCATATGTGTTTTTATTACTGCTCTATAGTTGAGTAATGCTTTGTTCAGAAGCATACATATATTGAGTTCTACACAAGGTTATTAGTAACACACTGCCTAATTGATGTATACACACACACACATACACACACATATCGTCGTCGTCATCATCATCACATCATCTGGACGGTTTGACTGAGATCTGGAGAGCCAACGGCTGCACTAGGCTCCAGTCTGATCTGGCAATCTTTCTGCAGCTGGATGCCCTTCCTAATGCCAACCACCCCGAGAGTGTATTGGGTGCTTTTTATGTGCCACCAGCACAGGAACCAGTCAGATGGGCCTAGCATCAATCATGTTCGGATAGTGCTTTTTACGTGCCACCGGCATAGGAGCCAATCAGGGGGTACTGGCATTGGCCACATTTGGATGGTGCTTTTTACGTGCCACCAGCATGGGAGCCAGTCAGGTGGCCCTGGCATTTATTGCATTCAGATAGTGTTTTTTACATGTCACTGGCACAGGAGCCAGTCAGGGGGCACTGGCATCATCCACATTCGGATAGTGCTTTTTACATGCCACTGGCACAGGAGCCAGTCAGGGGACACTGGCATCAGCAACGTTCAGACGGTGCTTTTTACGTGCCACCGGCCAACCCATACCAGCTGATGATGATAATGATGAAGACAGTGATATCATCATAATCTAATGCATCATAACCATCCAGGGACAGTGACATCTTGCAATATCAATATTTTTGGTTAATAGTCTGTGATGTGCCACTTTTGGTGAACTGGCAGGATCATTAGAATATCAAATAGGGTCCTTCATGGTATTTGTTTTGACTTTATGCACTCTGGCTTCAAATCTTATCTTGATCAACTTTACCTTTGATCCTTTTGGGGTGGATAGAAAAGTTCCTATCAAAGAGTGGAACTGTTAGAGAGTCAGGCAAGATGTCTATTCTGTGATGTCTATTCTGTGTCTCTGTATTCCATCAGCAATCAACAATGGCATTGGTACCAAACTATATTTGACCAAGTCAATGCTCTTTCTTTTGGATAAACATTAGTGACATAGACAGGGGAGATTTGTGGAGGCCACTCTACAATTTATTTTCAGCTGAGTGAACTAGAACAACAAGAAATGAAGTGCCTTGTCCAAGAACACAACTCACTGCCCAGCCCAACAATCAAACTAATGACTTTACAATTGTAAGTCCAACAGTCTAACTGCAAAACCATGTACCGTAATATAGATGTGTGTTACAGTATATAGCTTTGCACCTTAACTCTTTTGATACCAAACTGGCTGAAACTGGCTCTGGCTCTGAGTACAAATGTCTTGCTTTCAAAAGTTCTGAATTAAAATCTTCCACCAAACCTTAGTCACAATTTATGTTCCTAACACTGGCTTAATGATAACTAAGTTATCTTACAAAATTCTTTGTTATATTTAAAGTAATTGAAAGAAACACAAAGCATCTCAAAATAAATACAGTAATGAAAGAGTTAATACATATCTTTACCCATGTATGATTTTAAATATTTAATAATTCAGAAAAGCTGGAAACAGGCTAATTAACTCAATTAACAATATAGTTGTTTATGTAAATTAAACATTGTATAAAGCTTATATTTAGAATGTATTTCAGTTGTATGTGAATGTCTGCTTGCACAGTTAAGAAATATAATCCTCATTAAGTATCATCTGCTTTCTGCAGCTTGGATAACATGGATCCCTTTAATGCCATCCATGATTAATTATGGGTTTGTATACGGTGGAAATCCAACCCTTTCCAATGATAGCTGATAGGCTACAGCAGGATTTGAACACAGAATACCAATAGTTAGAACAAATACTACAACACATTCCAACACTTTAATGCTTCGTTCCAGCCTCAATTTGACAGTCGAGTAAAGGTGAGAGAAGAATAAATTTCTTCAACGTTAAGCTTTAACCCTTCCTTGGTCATATTTCTTATGAACAGAGACACACAACCCATGTGTTTCAATTGATTTTCAATATAATCAAGATCTTGTATAGATATAGACAGACAGATAGATAAAGAGAGAGGGGGGGGGGGGAGGGGAGGTTTTAACAAAATATCTGTAAGTTAATATTTAGGTACATTAAGTGGGTGTTAACCCACTGAAATCTTACAGTATCATTTATCATCTGAGAATTAGAATGAGATTTTAATTTAAATATGAACACTTTAGAGGAATGTTGTAGCTGGCTTGAAACATTGCAGAATATATATAAAAGCAGTGTGCTAAAAGATTACAGTAATGTAGTTAGAAGATTAAATAGCAATAAAAACAAGAATATATATATTGAATTAGTGCTTTAAAAATATGGACCTGATATTTAAAGGTATTTTATGGGGGTTTGAAAGAGGGGTAATGGAAAGAGAGAGTGGAGAAAAAATAAATGTCCATTTAGGTTGGCATGCGGCCCATTAAACTATTGCATAACAACACAGGTTGGTAAGCACTAATCTAAGACTGCAGTATCTAGTGTCCTGCTATTATTATTCTTGTTGTTGTTGACCCAGGTCAACTCTGACTGAACACACTTATGTTCAAAAGAACAACAACCACAGACATTACAACACCAAGTCATGAGGTATCTACTGAGCACTAGCTACACCATATTGAGTGCTTCCAACAATACTGCCTCTACACTATACTCAATCTCCAGTGTTAACAACACTTCAGTCTTTGAACTGATAAAGGTCACCAGCATCATGGCCATGCTGTAAACATTACAGACACATTTCCACAATGGAAAATAATCAGAAGTGACTAAAGGTGGACTGTCACATTGTTATAAATTAAAGAACTGTGAGCAATTGGCAGTTCGGGTTTGTAGCAGTTCACTGTGAGCCATGGTTGAGAGCACTGAGTCTTGTGTAAGAGGAATAGTAGTGCATTGTGTAAATACTTTCACCAGTTTTGTTATATTATATATCCAACATAAAAGGATAAAAAAAAACAGACAGATAGACAGACAGACAGAGAAGGAAAGAGAGAAAGGGAGACTGTCAAAAGTCATTAGTGTTCTGGCTAAACTTGCTAGATAAAAAAATCTATTGATTAGTAAGAAACACAAGATGGTAATCAATTCATTAAACCACTAAATGGGATTAACTTTCATCTGTGTCTGTGAATATGTTAGTCAGGATATAATTTTATGGTTTATCACCATCAGATATGGTTTATCAACTTCAATAATTCAGATTATGTTATCAAGTTCACTGGAGCTTCTAAACACATTTATTCCATAATGGTTTTAATTATTGGACACTGGCCATAATGGAGCAACATTGCAATGATGGATTTCAGACAATTATATCCCTAGTTTTATCCTAACTTCTACAAACACACACATACACATGTAATTCTATTTCTGAATTTAGCCACTGGGGAGGGGCCATACTGGAATAGCACTATCCTGAATCAATTGTGTTTTTGAATTTAAGGCGGCAAACTGACAGAACCATTAGCACAGCGAGCAAATTGCTTAGCGACATTTCACGTTAGGTTGACTTTGCCTTTTATCCTTTCAGAGTCAATAAAATAAGAACCACTTAAGCACTGGAGTTGATGCGATTGACTTATTCCCACCCCCAAAATTGCTGTCTTTGTGCTAACATTTGAAACCAATTATGTTCTGAATCCAATCTATTTTCTGATCATTTACAAGTATAAATGTTTCAATCCATTTTTCTTTATTATTTTACTATTTTCAGTAAATGAACCGTGCCAAGGCTGGGGCAACATCACCTTCAAAGGATTGTATGTGTTCACATCATAGTTGATGTAAAACAGGAACATTGGCATAAAGAGGAAATAAAATCAGTCTGGTAGAAACGATGATTCTGTCATATTGCTAATATTGATTTCAAAATTTGGCACAAGGCCAGCAATTTCGGGGTAAGGGCTACATTGATTACATTAACCCCAGTGTTCAACTGGTATTTATTTTATTGGCGCCGAAAGGATGAAAGGTAAAATCAACCTTGGCAGAATTTGAACTCAGAACATGAAGACACGCGAAATACCACTAAGCATTTCACCCAGTATGCTAACAATTCTTCCAGCTGGCTGCTTTTGTATGTTATTTTTCATTTATTATACAATCTTTGATGATGTAATCTGATTGCGGGTATTTTCTTGCAAAACAATTTTTCATTCATGAAATGTGTGTAAGAATATACAGAATAAACTTAAAATCTATCTCCAATTATTTGTTTTTGTTATCATAAACACACACACACATATGCACATACTGTGGGTGTTTAATATGCATACATTATACAGTGCTTAAGCATTATCTATTTGATATAAAACTCAATACAAATTGTGAAGTATATATAAACTTTAATTCAAAAGGGACAGCATCTTCTATGCAGAAGGTTCACCATGCAGATCCTCTATCAGAGAACTGCACAACGAAACTTCTATCACTTTTTATGAAATAAAATATATTTGTGTATGTATGTAATTATATGGGTATGTATGTAATTATATGGGTATGTATCTATTTCTCTCTTTCTCTCTCTCTCTCTCTCTCTCTCTCTCTCTCTCTATATATATATATATATATATATATATGCATACACACTTACATACATACATGGGACGTGAGATGTCATGGACAACAATTAATGAAATGGTCAATAAGCATGTATGA
>NC_142954.1:13401859-13409359 GCF_046866305.1 Octopus bimaculoides | reverse complement strand
AGAGAGAGAGAGACCTTTGACTGCCAACAGAGGTAAAAATTCTCACAACAACAACAACAATAATAATCGTCAGAGAGAGAGAGAGAAAGAGAGAGAGAAAGAAAGAAGGAGAGAGAGAGAGAGAAAGAGAGAGAAAAAGAAAGAAAGAGAGAGAGAGAAAAAAAGAGAGAGAGTGGTGGTGGTGATGGTGAGTGCATAGTGAAAAGTAATTTTTTTTTAACTGAACAAAGTTTTTTTATATCACCTATCACTTAATGCATATGCATCCCAAACTTGCCGTTCACTTTAGAAAGAAACCAATTTCACGTTCACCTGTCATATGCAATGGCTATCAATAAATCACAAGGGCAGACATTTGATAAAGTGGGGCTGTCCTTGCCAGAACCTGTATTCGGCCATGGTCAGCTATATGTTACACTCTCAAGGGCCCCCACATTATCTGATGTGAGAGTTAAATTTATCAACACTGACAAACAAGGGAAAAGAAGAAGGAGAACTTATACAAAGACCATAGTCTACAAAGAAGTATTGGATTGAAAGGTGTACACAAATTGAAATATGTATTGGCTTTGACCCATCATCTTGGCTTATAAGTTACCAATGATGTAGTTTTCAAAGTATGCCAGTTTGCATTAAATTTTTACCCCCATGAAATTGTGACCCCTATATTTTACATAAAGGTCAATAAAATAAAATATCAGTCAAGTACCGAAAATACTGACCATATGCCAAAATTTGAAATCATTATTAATCTTATTATTATTATTCAGTAGTTTTATTTTTATAACGTGCTTTCACTTCACTACTGAGTGCAGCTCTGTGCGCCTTGGGTATGTGCTGTGGTTTGCTGTGGTGCTCTTATGGTTACTGTATTGAAAGTGTTTTGCGTAGGATGTGTGCTGTGCCCAGTAGTGCAATTTTCTCTATGTTATATATATTTGTAAGTCCTGGTGTTTTTGTTATGTATTTGTCTGAATATTTTTTTATTATACCTAAGGCACCTACTATAATAGGAATTGTTTCTGTTTTTAGATTCCACATTCGAGTTACCTCTATTTCCAGGTCTTTGTATTTTGAAAGTTTTTCCATTTCTTTTAGAGAGACGTTGTCATCTGCTGGTATTGATACATCAATTAGAAAGCATTTTTCTTCTTCATGATCTTTGACAACTATATCTGGTCTATTTGCCTTAATTTCTCTATCTGTGTGTATTGGCATATCCCAGAGTATGGTTGCTTTCTCGTTTTCTGTGACCTTTTCTGGCGTGTGTTTATACCATCCTTTTTCTGTTGTTATTCCATAGTGTTGGCATAGCTTCCAGTGTATATAGGTCCCTGTTCTGTCGTGTCTGTGAATATATTCCTTCTTAGCCAGGACTGGGCAGCCAGAGATAATATGATTTATTGTTTCTTGTCCATCTCCACAAATTCTACAGTTACTTGTTATGTTTCTTTTCATTATACGCTTTTGGTAATTTCTGGTGGGGAGGCTTTGGTCTTGTGCAGCAATTAAAAATCCTTCAGTCTCTGCTTTGAGTCCTGAGCTTCTCAACCATTGCTGGGATTTTTCTCTGTCTATTTCTTTTGCATTTAGTTTAGCCCAGTATTTACCATGTAGGGGCTTTTCTTGCCATCGTTTTATCATGGTCCGTTGCTGTTCTAGTTTTAGTTTGGATTTCATTTGTTTTATAGCTTTTGTTGTTTCTTCTTCTTCTTCTTCTTCTTCTTCTTCATATTTGTTAGGTAGATTGATTTCTTGTTTGTATTTGTCAGCTTCCTTAAATACTGAAAACAGTTTTTTGTTTTGCTTGTGTTTTGTGGCTATTTGTATTAATTTTCCTTGCTTCTGGAGTAGGTATTTTTGCAGTCCTATGGTGGTTATTTTATAATAGTTTTCCAGCTGTATAAGACCCCTGCCACCTTCTGTGCATTGTATATATAGCCTTTCTATGTCAGATTTTGGGTGATGCATCCTATATCCTGTCATTATTTTTCTTGTTTTTCTGTCTATTTTAAATAGTTCGTTTAGTGTCCAGTTAAGGATGTTGTAGCTGTAGCTTATAACTGGGACAGCTAAAGTGTTGATACCCATTATCTTGTTTTTAGCATTGAGCTCTGTTTTTATTATTATTATTATTATTATTAAGGTGGCGAGCTGGCAAAATTGTTAGCATGCAGGGTGAAATGCTTAGCGGTATTTTGCCTGTTGTTATGTTCTGAGTTCAAATTCTGCTGATGTTGACATTGCCTTTCATTGTTTCGGGATTGATAAATTAAGTACCAGTGAAACACTGGGGTTGATGTAATCAACACATCCCCTCTTCCAAAATGGCTACCCTTGTGGAAATATTTGAAGCCATTATCATTATTATTATTATTATTATTATTATTATTATTATTATTGAGTGAGAGAGCAAAGCATGCCATCAAAGTGACACTGGGGTAAAATATTCGAAACCCAATATACCCATCATGACTACCAAGCTGATAAGGGCACACTAGGCACATGTATCACAACCATATGTGCGTGACATGGTGATCTCATATCAAGATAAACAGTGCAAGACCTAGCAGGTGGGGCCCAGTTAGAATTTTCTTCAGGTCGAGTAGTCCATATCACTCAAAAAGTCCCTGAATAAGAGTTGTTTAAAAATGTTTAACGAAACGCCCATGTTCCCAAAAGTGAATTATCCAAACTCCAAAGAATTCCTTTCAACACATAGCTATGATGCTCCCCCACTGCTTCTGCTCATGATCAAAGATGCACATATCGTTAGCCACTAAGGGACATGCTCAACTGGTTAAGATCAAATAACTGACAAGCAAATCTGTGGTATTAAGCAGAATATTTACCATAGCCCATCCTTTATACAATGGACATGATAACACTTCCAATCAATTATGATCAGAAGCCATGAGAGCCACTGCCTGGTATTATTATTATTATTATTATTATTATTATTACTACTATTATTATTATTACTATTACTATTATTATTATTATTATTATTATTATTATTATTATTATTACTATTATTATTATTATTATTATTATTATTTTTATTATTATTATTATTTTTATTATTATTATTATTATTATTTTTATTATTATTATTATTATTATTATTATTATTATTATTATTATTATTATTATTATTAAGAAGAAGAAGATGGTGAGTTGGCAGAATCATTAGCATGCCAACAAAATACTTTGCAGTATTTTGTCTATCTTTACGTTCTGAGTTCAAATTCCGCTGAGGTCAGCTTTGCTTTTCATCCTTTCAGGATCAATAAATTAAGTATCAGTGAAACACTGGGGCGAGGTCGCTCTAATCGACTGGACCCTTTCCCCAAAATTTCAGACCTTGTGCCTTTCATTCTTTCAGAGGTCGATAAATTAAGTACCAGTGAAACACTGGGGTCACTGTAATCGACTAGTACCCTCTCCACAAATCGCTACACTTGAGGCAAAATTTGAAACCATTATTATTATTATTATTATTATTATTAAGGCAGCGAGCTGGTACAATCATTAGCACGCTGGGTGAAATGCTTAGCGGTATTTCATCTGTCTTTAAATTCTGAGTTCAAAATAGTGGAAGTAAGCTAGAATGTTAAAACTTAGTGCACATGCACAGCAGAATTCAAGATCAATCTCTGTCAAGTGGCTTCACTCTGCACTTCATAACTATGTCGTTGAATGCTCAAAATGAGGAGTAGATAGACAGCCAAAAACTGATGAAGGGTCCTTTCTCTGTGTTTACTTGTCCTGTTCTCCATTTTTTTCTCGTTGTTTATGTATTTAACCTGTTTGCTTATGTATTTCATGTTGTTTGAACCATTAGTGATGTCCTGTACCCATATATGCATGTATATATATATATATATATATATGTGTATATATATATATATATACTGTATATTATTTACTATTTATTATTTAATTGAATGCCACGCATCCATTTCTAAGTATATATATATATGTGTGTGTATATATATATATATATATATATATATATATATATATATATATATATATATATATATATATATATACTTCAAAAGTTAGACAGAGAAGGGAAAATAGGCAAAAAACTGGGTGTAAACATAATGGACAGAAAAGGGAGACAAAAACATGATATAAGGAACATTCGCAGCTGACTTTCTCATCAGTTGTTATCCGAGATGTCATAGTGGTTTCATGCTATTTAAACGAAGACCATTGTTATCTAATGGGAACACCAGAGCATAGCGCACAGGAAAAAGCTGACGAATGTGTGCAAGGACAGGACAAAATAACATTTATTTATTTATTTATGTGTTGCAGCCAAGTGGCTGCGGTCATGCTGTAAAATAAGAAATAATGACGAGATATAACAGACAAGGAATGGTAAATGCACAATACAAAATGCCTAATGGCTGTACAATAGGCAGGAGGAATAATTATATGTATACAGTACTAAAACAATACAATACAAACAGAAAAAGCCTTTTTTTATCTATCAAGGCAGACATAGCGAGGTAGTGCAAAGAAATGGCAAAAGTCCTTGACAGATGAAACATCAACAACAGGCATGATGTGAAGTAAGAAGCTTGCTTCTCAACCATATTGTTTGAGGTTCAATCCCAGCATGGTACTTTGGGCAAATGTCTTCTACTATAGCTTTGGGCCAACCAAAGCTTTGTGAATGGATTTGGCAAACAGAAACTGAAAGAAAACCATCATATTTATGTATAAATATATATATGTGTATTTGTTCCACCACCAGCTTGACAACTGGTGCTGGTGTGATTATCTCCTTGTAACTTAGCAGTTTCACAATAGAGACCAATAGAATAAGTACCGGGCTTTTAACGAAATAAGTACTGGGGTTGATACATTTCACTAAAGAAGTTATTCGAGGTGGTGCCCCAGCATGGCCGTAGTCTAGTGACTGAAACAAGTAAAATAAATTATAAAAGTGAAAAGAAAGATACAATTTCCATGTTTGCATTGGTCAGATGAAACTGTATTAAAGCAGAGTTTTCTGCAGCCAGTTGCCATTCTTGATACCAACTGTTACCTGTGCAACCAAAAGTAATAATTCTCCAGCTTATCAAACAATGAACAGCCTTGACAATGGTTATGCAGAGAACTGGAGACCAAGAACATCATGTGTATGTGTAGGGAGCATTTTGTTTACAAAGAACTTCTCCCACTGGTTGGTCAGTGTAGGCCTTTCTATTTCTTCAAAGAACTTGTCCCACTGGTTGGTCAGTGTAAACCTTTCCTTTTTACAAAGAATTTGTCCCACTGGTTGGTCAGAGTAGGCCTTTCTTTTTTACAAAGAATTTGTCCCACTGGTTGGTCAGTGAAGGCCTTTCTTTTTTTACAAAGAATTTGTCCCACTGGTTGGTCAGTGTAAGCCTTTCTTTTTTACGAAGAATTTATCACACAGGTTGGTCAGTGAAAGCCTTTCTTTGTTGACTCACTATTTTTGCAGGGTCATGTTGTCATGAGAAATATTGACGCAGCTTTATTAATTGAATATGAGATAAAGCTATCTGCATACATTACAACACAAGCAAATTCACGCACATTCAACAATAGATTTTATTAAAAGAAGGTTAGGCACATACACACACACAAGTTATCAAATCCATATTGTTACAAGAATTGATTTAACTGCATTTTCTACCTGGAAAGTGAAAGACAAAAGATAAATTGCTATTGTTTTCCCTTAGTCTGTTGTGTGAGGGCAAAGATCTGTCTTGCATGAATGCCAATATCACCCTTCTGTAATTTAAGCACCAGTCTACTTAACTAAAAAACAGTTACCTTCTCGAGCCATTCCAGGTTCATAAGGGCCAGTTTCCAGGTTTCCATGATGTATAAATTTCTCACCTGGACGAGACACCAGTCTGTCACAGGGTTGCTCGTTTTTGCTAGGTGAGTGGACTTGAGCAACATAAAATGAAGTCTTTTGCTCAAGAATACAATGCATCGACTGGTTGTGGAATTAAAATCACAATCTTACGATCATGAGTCCAACACCTTAACCACTAAGTCACAAGCCTCCACTAATCTGCTTAACTAGGGAAAAAGGATGTGAATTTCAAGAACATTCAAGATACTGTTCCTGGCATAGCTTCAAGCTGATTGGTCAATTTTTAGGTTGTTCACGTGAAACTCATATGATTTGATTGTAACTTACTCATGAAAATTTCGCAGTTGGAATTCAAATCCCTACAAGTTCAGGACACGTCAAGAAGCCCAAATAAGCTTTCATGGACTGCAAGTGAATGACACTTTGTATGAATGGTGAGGCTTTTGTTTACAATCAACAAACACGTGTGAAGATGAGGGGAAATTCAAACTTACACAAACTTGCACACATGAATGTGTGTATGTGTGTGAGAGAGAGAGAGAGGAAGGAGAGAGGCTTCTTCTGTTCCCATCAACCAATTTTATTCACAAGATATTGGTCAGCCTACAGATATAGTAGGGGGCACCAGCTCACAGCACCTATGTAATGAAACCAAAACCTACATAATACATAGTTTCAAAATAAACTTCTTAATCACACAGCCTGCAAACGGATATATCGGTGCGCATGTGCGTATTAATGTTAGCATTGTGGGTATTTGTTGGCAGTGTGACTGTTTCATTAAAATCAAATATTTTATACACAAAATTTAAGTATTAGATCAGGGGTCACCAAACATTTTCAACCACTGACCCCCTTTAGCCAATTCTCCTTCAACATTAACCCCCTTTAACCACTTCACCTTCCACATCGACCACCCTCCTCATTTAAAATATCTTAATACCCTACCCTACTGTACCATATCGTAAATGCGTACCGGGTACTGATGCTGGCAAATGTACGACATTATTCAAGGTGGCGAGCTGGCAGAATCATTAGCACGCCAGGCGAAAAGCTTAATTCCACCAAGGTTGACTTTGCTTTTCATCCTTTCGGGGTCGATGAATTAAGTACCAGTTGCGTACTGGCATTGATCTAATCGAATGGGACCCCCTCCCCCAAAATTTCAGGCCTTGTACCTAGAGTAGAAAAAGTATCCATCATTAAACTTTCAATTTTTATGAAATTGTTTTCATGGTTAGAAAATGTGTAAAATGCGTCATATTGCTGGAACAGCTTTTATTGAAATTGACAACATCAATGTGAAGTATGGGTCTTTCGCACGCCAACCCCCCATTTGACCCCTTGGCTATCATTGACCCCATGTAATTCCTTGCCAACCCCTAGGGGGTCTCTCGGACCCTCTTTGGCAACCCCTGTATTAGACAATCTGAGATAAACTTCATCTAATTAACCTACAATTAATAACACCCATGCTGTACATGCATGTAAATATAACTGATTGTTCTCTTTGCAGGTAGAGAGAGGTATTATTCCCCAAAGGAGTGGCCAATCAGCTATGAAACATATCAGGATCATCTCACATATATTTTTCTAAATATAAACTGATGAACACATGTACAATCAAGGTAACC
>NC_142954.1:13354359-13396859 GCF_046866305.1 Octopus bimaculoides | reverse complement strand
GAGAATGTCTGAGCCTGCTCACTACTCAATGGGTACCTAAGAGAAAACAAGTGCAAAACTAAGGTATATGGTACCAAATCAACTTTGATTATGAGAGAAGGCTGTAGTAATAGATACATGCAATACATGTGTGTGCATGTATAATTTAACAATGAAATTTGCATTGTTGTATGCTACAGCAGACTGAATGGTATGTGTGACACAATATATATATATGTGGGTGTGTGTATATATATATATATATATATATATATATATATATATACACACACATACATACTCACATAAAGTTTTGGTTTTTATGTAATCAGTTTTATGTATTCAGTCAATGCAAAGAATTTGCTAGTGATAAGAATGTTCCTAAGACTAAGACTAGAGCCTCAAGTGTTGCACACGAGAAATGCAGGGGGAGGAGTGGTTCCACTGAGATAAGGTGAAATAAAAAAAATGATTTCTATTGAAGTTGAAAGAATAATGAAAGCCATGAAATAAAAACAATATAATCAGAAAAAGAAAAGAAAAATGAAATAGATAATAGACTAAATTGTATGAGATATAATACATATATCACAGAGACACACATATATAATTATATGTGTATGTATGTATATATATATATATGTGTGTGTGTGTGTGTGTGTGTGTGTGTGTGTGTGTATATATATTTATTTATATACATATATATTTATTTATTTATTTATATACAAGCGCAGGAGTGGCTGCATGGTAAGTAGCTTGCTTACCAACCACATGGTTCCGGGTTCAGTCCCACTGTAAGGCACCTTGGGCAAGTGTCTGGTACTATAGCCTTGGGCCAACCAAGGCTATAGTACAAGACATCGTGTGTGTGTGTGTGTGTGTGTGTGTGTGTGTTCCACCAACATCAATTGACAACCAATGCTGGTGTGTTTACATCCCCATCACTTAGTGGTTTGGCAAAAGAGACCAATAGAATAAGTACTAGTCTTACAAAGAATAAATTCTGGGATCGATTTGCTCAAGTAAAGGCGGTGCTCCAGCATGGCTGCAGTCAAATGACTGAAACAAATAAAAATCTAAAAGAATATATATATATATATGTATATTTATTTATATATTATTTAAAAGAGTTCCAACTGTATTTTTTATGTTTTATTTATATTCTTATAAAATTAATGTGGGATATAGAATATGGAATATATAATATAAATAGTAAAATGAAATGAAGTATTGAATGTCTTATTGAATATATGAAATATTGAGTATTAAATATAGAGTATTAAATATATAAAGGCTAGTATACTTTCATGCCTCATGGCATTCATCAAGGCCCCGTCTGACAGATGTACACACACACACACACATATATATATCATGGCGCTCCGTCGCTTACAATGACGCAGGTTGCAGTTGATCTGATCAATGGAACAGCCTGCTTGTGAAATTAATGTGCAAGTGAAGTGGCTGAGCACTCCACAGACACGTGTACCCTTAACATACTTCTCAGGAGATTCAGCGTGACACAGAGTGTGACAAGGCCGACCCTTTGAAAAACAGTTACAACAGAAACAGGAAGAAAGAGTGAAAGAAAGTTGTGGTGAAAGAGTACAGTAGGGTTTGTCACCAACCCCTGCCAGAGCCTCGTAGAGCTTTAAGTGTTTTCACTCAATAAACATTCACAACGCTTGGTCTGGGAATCAAAACTACGATCCTACAAATGTGAGCCACATGTATGGATCAAAACAGTTTGATTCAAATTCGTAGGTACACTTGAGTTTCAAGCAGGATGTTAGTCGTCAGCCATTTTTTGGCTGACGACTAACATCACGCTTTAAACTTAAGAGTTCCGAATTTGAATCAGATTGTTTTGATCCATATACATATATGTGTGTGTTTGTATATCTATACACACACATATAATATATATACATCTATATATATCCACAAACACATATATATATACATGTATATACATGTGTGTGTCTCTCTCTCTCTCTCTCTCTCTCTATATATATATATATATATATATATATATATATATATATATATATATATATATATATATAATCATATATGTGTACACATGAAAAGAGCCAGTTGGATGTGTTAACATCAAAGTCTAAGATTTACTTACAAGGACTGTGATTATATATATCACCTGAGGTGATACAACTGGATTCTATTATACAGATAAACCATTGCTTAATTTAAATCCTGTGTATATGTGGATCTATGTTGTATTGAAACCTGTGTAGTGTTTGTTAAATATCTGTCTAAACATACTCGCTCCTGTTGACTCTATTTATTCAAATCTTATATATTTGTATGGATGTATGTATGTGAAGGCACATTGCTTAGTGGTTAGGGTATTTGGCTCGCGATCATAAGATCACGAGTTCAATTCTAGGCAGTGCTTTGTTTCCTTCAGAAGGACACTTTATTTCACATTGCACCAGTTCACTCAGCTGGCAAAAATGAATAGTACCTGTATTTCAAGGGGCCAGCCTTCTCACTCTCTGTGACTGTGACACACTGAATCCCACTGAGAAGTATGTGAAGGGGTACATGTGTCTGTGGAGTGCTCAGCCTCTTGCATGTTAATCTCATAAGCACGCTGTTCCATTGATCTGATCATCTGGAACCCGACGGAGTGCTGGTTATGTGTATATATGCATATATATATATATATATATGCATATATATATATATATATATATATATATATGCATATATATATATATATATATATATATATATATATATATATGAAACAAGATATGTAAACAAATATTTTTTTTTGTTTTTGGAAGCACTGAATGTGTATCATATCATACAGATGAGAAAGTAATATTTCAAAAACAATATAGCTGTGAAAACAGGAGAAAGATTGGATATTTTACCCTTAAATGACGGAATAAGTTGTCAGTAGACACCCACAGGATTTGAACTCACACCTCCCAGAAAGCAGCTGAGTACTGTTGTCAGCGGGCAGTTTAGCTTCATTGGTAGAGTACTCAGTTGGTATCTAAGAGGTGCTGGTTCAAGTCCTGTGACTGTCTGCTGACAACTTTTTCCCTCATATAAGGGTAAGATACCCAATCTTTCTGTTGTTTTCATGGCTATTACTTTCTTGTCTGCCTGATACGACACACACACGCATGTATATGAAGATGAGTTAAGAGAAATAATCAGAATGATCAATGATGTACATGAACAACAAAGACGTTGAGTTCAAAATGAAAAGTAATAAAAATTCAAAATTATAGAAATTCAAATCCAAAATATGAACGAGAACAACCAGCGTCCACACGTTGATGGAATGACATCATCAGTCTTCGAATTTCAATTTTACAACTGGCAAAAAGAAAATGAAAGAAAAAAATGTACCAGTGAAACAGTAGGGTTGATGTAAGCGACTGGTCCCCTCCTCCAGTTGTAAAATTGAAATTTGAAGACTGATGATGTCATTCAATCAATGTGTGAACACTGATTGCTCTCATTCATATTTTGGATTTGAATTTCTATAATTCTGAATTTTTATTACTTTTTATTTTGAACTCGACAAAAACAGTCTTGCTGTTGAAATATCATTCAACCAATAAAAAATCTATTGCAATTGCATTGCGTTCTTCATATTGTCTATTTACATTTGTGAAGAGTTATGTCAATCCTTTAAAAACATTATCATTATTATTACGATTATTAGACTGTTGGAAAAGAAAATTCCTAACACTGAGCTACAAGTAACCTTAGATGTCAAGAACCCTCATAAGTATCCCAGCTCTCTCTAATAACACTGTTTTCTAGAGCTGTACTAAACTGGGTTTTATGCCTATTTCCTCTATCCATCTGTTCAAATCTTTTGGGATAGTTCCTAATGCACCTATAACTACTGGGATACATTTTACCCACACTTTCCATTGTCTTTGTAATTCAATGGCTAGGTCCTGGCACTTTGCTATTTTTTCTATACCTCTCATATTTTTCATCATTTGGGACTGTAAAGTCAATTATCTGGCACTTTCTATTCTCTTTATCTACTACTACTAACCGAGGCCTTCTAGCTTTTATTACTCTGTCAGTCTGAATGTTAAAGTTCCACAATATCTTATATTTCTCACTTTCTAGTACTTTACTAGATTCATGTTCATACCATTTATCAGTATGTTCAAATCCTAGCTTTCTACATAGCTCTCAGTGGATTACTCTCCCTAGGTTGTCATGTCTTTTCTTGTATTCTTTCTGTACCAGTATGCTACATTCACTTTCTATATGAGTAACACTTTCCTCTTTTGATTTGCATAACCTACATTGGGAATCTACTTAGTTTTTGTCTACGTTGGCTTTTATCCAATTAGTCCTTACTGCTTAATCTTGTGTTGCTATTAACAAACTTCCTGTCTCCGTTCTTAGCCTTCCTTTCTGTAATCATAACCATGTCTCACTACTACTATTCACTGCAACTATCTTTGGGAATTTGTCTTGCAAAGCCTTCTCCTGACAGTCAGATAACTTTTGTTCTTTTTCCTGGTTTTTAACGTCATTTGGTTTTTTGGTTTCCCCATGTCTTGCTGTGACTCTAGCAGCTCTTAGTAAACTTTCTTCTTCACTATTACTTACATAAGAGTCTATATCTGCTCTAGCTAACTCCACGTAGTCTTCTACTAACATTAACCCTCTTCCACCTTCCTTTCTAGGTATAATCTTGCTACTCCTGCTCCTAAATGGAGTCCTCCATTCATTATTATTATTATTATTATTATGATTATTATTATTGTTAAGGCAGCAAGTTGGCAGAATATTTAACATACCAGATGAAATGATTAGTAGCATTTCGTCTGTCTGCACATTCTGAGTTCTACTAAGGTCGACTTTGCCTTTCATCCTTTCAGGGTTGATAAAATTAAGTACCACTGAAACACTAGGGTTGATGTAATCGACTGGTCTCCTCCTCCAAAATTTCAAGTCTTGTTCCTTTAGTAGAAAGGATTATTATTATTATTATTAAGGTGGCAAACCGGCAAAACCGTTTGCACACCAAGCGAAATGCTTTGTGGCATTTCATCCGTCTTCACGTTCTGAATTCAAATTCCACCAAGGTCAACTTTGCCTTTCATCATTTTAGGGGTCGATACATTGAGTACCAGTGAAACACTGGGGTCAATGTAATCGATTAGTCCCCTTCCCCAACATTTCAGACCTTGTGCCTTTAGCAGAATGGATTATTATTATTATTATTATGTTGCTGTTGTTGTCTTTTCTTTCTTCAAATGTTCTTCCATTTCTCGCCGAGTGTTTTCCATACACCAAGGGCAGAGAAGCTCATTGTATGCATTCCCAGTTTACACATGCAAATTCACAGGTAAAATATGTATGTAAAAAAATTAAATAAATAAATTCATGAATGGATGTTGTTTTCATAGCGATAATGCTCTTCTCAGTGCATGAGTCGTTCCAGTTAACACAATTTTTTGCACTATCATCTTTATCATTATTATTATTATTATTGTAGTTATGGTCACCATACTGTGAAGTCATGGAAATTTGAAACTCTGTAAGTTTTGAGGTTTTATCTAATGTTTCGGCTGGTTAAAGCCTATTCAGTCAATTATTTTGTGATAATTTTATTACTGACATTGTCTAGATCATGGTGGTAACATTTCTGTTCAATTACACCTGCTCTTGGAGGTGTAACTCAGTGATAACTATTTCGAAATTCTTGTGAAAACAAAGATACAATTTTCCCAATTAAAAAATAAAATGTCAAAACACAACACCAACTGAAGGCAAACAGCATTCAGTCAACCCAATTTTGAGTGCCAATTATAGCTATGGTGGAGGAACATGATGTCAATGGCAGGCAAGTTGGGGCTGAAATAAATTTATTGAATGTAAGTAACGGAATTTTGTCTTGTTGCTATGACAACAGTAACTACTATAAAAATACAAGCCACAGCAGCAGCAACAGTGACAACAATAACAGCAACAGTGTGAACAACAAGAATGAAAACAAAGACAGCATCAAGAATGAAGTTAATAGCAGCAACATCAATCACAACAGTAATAATAGCAAAAACTGTACGCAAAACAACAAAAAAAAAACAACATAAGAAACAACAACAGCGCTTTATCTCTTTTGAGGGAGGTTAGCCAGTGGGACCATGCATTGAGTGCAAGCAAGATCTGAAAGGTAAGGGTCTCCAGTAAGAAATTGATGCTGTGAAACTAGCAGTTATAACTTTTGATGAGAAGGAAAAAAACTAACACTGGACTAAAATAATTATCTATAAGTATGTTTCTCACAAGGAGAAGAGACTTAAATTTCCTACTGAAATATGTCTTGAAGATGTGTGGCCTTAGTGCTACACATATATAAACAGAAGCAGTTTGGGATGGTAGCTGCCATATGCATCAAAGAGCAAGAAGCCAGAAGAATGGCAACAGTCACATGCACCTCCTAGGCTTTTATAATGATTCTTCATTGTTTGGGAATCGAAACCGTGATCCTATGACTGCGAGTTCACTGCTCTGACCACTGAGCTATTGCACCTCCATTTTCGCATGTATGTATGTATGTATGTATGTATGTATGTATGATGGAATCTCCTGTTGAATATTACATATGAGCACTCAGCTTCCTAAACGACCAGCACATATTTTGGCTCACCAAACTCTGGCAAGAGTTTTAACTATTCTGGAGAAGCATGGGGAGAGAGTTTCTTAGGGAGTTACAGACAGACAGACAGACAGACAGACAGACAGACAGATAGATAGAAAGATAGATAGATAGATAGATAGATAGAAAGGTAGATAGATAAATAGATAGATAGAAAGGTAGATAGATAAATAAATAGAAAGATAGATTGGTAAATAGATAGATAGATAAATAGATAGATAGATAGATAGACTGCTGGATAGATAGATAGATAGATAGATAGATAGATAGATAGATAGACAGACGGACAGATGGACGAATAGACGGACAGATGGACGAATAGACAGACAGATAAACAGATAGATAGACAGCTGATAGACAGACAAATAGATACATACATACATACATAGACAGATAGATAGATAGACTGACGGACAGACAAACAGTATACATATATATATACATGTACATATACAGAGAGTGTGAGAGCATTTGGTCAGAGAAAACTGCCCCAACATACTCTCACCTGACCCGTGCAAGCATGGAAAAGTAGTCGTTAAAATGATGATGACATATATATTCACAAGTGTGTATGTGTCAGTTTAAGTGTGTATAGATATGTATATATATATATATATATATATATATATATATATATATATATAAAGCCACAGTAAAACTGCAGAGAGACGACAGGAGAGGCCAAGTAAATAAGATAGTGATGAACAGGTGAGTGTATGAAGGAATGACAGAATAAAAGAATGAAAGATGAAATAAAGATCGATGGATCTATACAGTCATATTCACCTGTGATTGGCAGGCAATGTTACCTGCATTTATGTTTGTACGTCAAACACAGTGTGTATGTGTGTTCTAGGCACATATATCTCTTATTATATTCATTTTCATCAAACAATTTTTCAGTGTTTATATTCTCGTATATCTGATTATGTGCTTCTGTGTGTGTATGTGTGTGTGTGTGTCTGTACACACACACACAGAAGAATAAATATATATTTATATATAATGTGTGACTGAGTCCAACCCATGCCAACACGGAGAACAGACATTAAATGATGATATATATATACAAACAAACACACATACAAGAAGTATATATATAGATATATGTGTGTGTATGTATGTACATATATATATATGTGTGTGTGTGTGTGTGTGTGTGTGTGTGTGTCTATATATATATATATATATATATATATATATATATATGTATGCATGTGTGTGTGTGCCTATATATTTATATATATATATATATATATATATATATATATATATATATATGTATGCATGTGTGTGTGTGTCTCTATATTTTTATATATATATATATATATATATATATATATATATATGTATGCATGTGTGTGTCTATATATATTTAAAAGCAGTAAAGTGATAATTAGAGGGAATGATGGATATGTATACAGAAACATACAATCTGATGGCTAAGATGTGTCCTAAATTATTACAATAGAATGCTGTGTGTATACGTAGATACAAACATACACATATAAATATATATATGTGTCAGTTTTTATAGACAGTATAAAAAGCATAGAGATGGTGGGAGTGATGCGACAAGTAGCACCTGTTTGAATACATCACATGTGCGCTTGTGTATATGTGTATACATCATGTGTAGATAGTTGTCTGTGAGAGAATGTCAACGTGTTGTGTGCGTGTTTCTGTGCACAGGCACACATTTCTATGTTTGATTAAACACACACACATTTGATATATAAAGTATATATATTTACATATACTTTCTCCCTCTTTCTCTCTCTCTCTTTCTATATATATATATATATATATATATATATATATATATATATATATATATATATATATATATATATGAGTAATATGTATGCATGTGTGTATATATATATATATATATATATATATATATATATATATATATATATATATATAATACATATATAAACTATATATATACTGTATATACTCTATGTATATATATATATATATATATATATATATATATATATATATATATATATGAACTATTTATATTATATATACTCTATATATATGTATATCTATATGTGTGTGTGTATTTATATATAAATGTATGTGTGTGTATATATATAAATATATAAATTATATATATTATAAATACTATATACTCTTTTATACTTTCACTTGTCTCAGACTGCAGCCATGCTGGAGCACCGCCTTAAAGTGTTTTAGTCAAAGAAATCAACCCCAGGACTTTGTAAGCCTAGTACTTATTCTATCGGTCTCTTTTGCGGAACCGCTAATTCATAGGGACCCAAACACCCCAACATCAGTTGTCAAGTGATGATGGGGAAGGGGACAAACACAGTCACAAAGACACAAACACCCACCCACACACATATATATATATGTATAAATATATATATATATATATATATATATATATATATATATATATATATATGATGGGCTTCTCTCAGTTTCCATTTACCAAATCCACTCACAAGGTCCTGATCAGCCCAAACCTATGATAGAGGATACTTCCCCAATAATGTGCCACACAGTAGGACTGAACCCTGGACCATGTGGTTGGGAATTAAAACTTCTTACCACACAGCCACTATATATATATATATATAAAATCATCATTTCACTCATCCATCTTTTGTTTATTTTATTATTATTCATTTGTTCTTCACCCTTGCTCGTGCCAGTCATCACCTACTCTCCCTCACCTGCCTCTCAACTTATTCACTACATTTTTCCTCCTATATAGTCATCACCTACTCTCCCCTACCTTCCATCCCATTCTGATCACCACCCGCTTCCCCTACTGCAATCCTTGTTCATTATTCAGTATATTTGCCCCTATTTCCCATCTCTAACCATCACTCAATCCCTCCAAACACCCTTACAGCTACCCTTCCAATTCTTTTGCCCCTAGGGCTCACTTTGTCCCTTCGTCAGCACCATCTTTTCTCTCTCCCCACTGACTGATTTCACCCACCATTCTTGTATAATCTAAGCAGTTCTGTCAAGTGATGGGTGTTAGGAAAGGAATGAGCCTTTAGACAGTCATTTGACATGCTAGAACAAGCAGCAAAAATTTGCTTCAACTCACTCATATACACTGTAGTATCTTGGGAAATTTCCAGTATTATAATGGAAAATAAGATGGAATGGTCACTGGTGAAATGCCTTTACTCAAAGAGCTGTCCAACCACCTGTCCTGCCTTTTGGTTAAAACACTACATCCACACCCAATTAAACTTACATATTTTATACACTTATTCCCCTACACACACACACACACACACATGAATTGAACTGAACTGCCCTTCTTATATACATATATATATATACATGTATGTATGTATATGTATATATACACACTGAATCTCATTCAGTTTGGACCCTCCGTGTAGCAAAGTAAAACTATGATGTTATTATTACTATTGTTGTTGTTGTTTAGTCTCAGGTCAGCTGATTCAGTAGATCTATAATTAAAAACCTTCCAGCCATGAGCATCCCATCTTTTCTTTATCTAGGACTACATTATCTCATATAGCTCCCAATTTTTAAGCAAGTAAGGTTTGATATGATGAGGGAGTTGGCTACTATTTCTACCAGCGTAGCTTACATAGGACAGCAGTATAGCATTAGTTGTGTGTGTGTGTGTGTGTGTGTGTGTGCATATTTGTGACTGCCTGTGTTTCTGTATCCATCAGAGCTGAGGTTATCCTAATATTTACAGGTGTGAGAACATACAGGAGGAGTAGTAACAGTTGTACAGGTGAGCAAGCAACAGATAACTTGATGGTCCAAGTAGATGGTTTGGATGATGATGATGATGGTGGTGGTGATGGTGGTGTCATCGTCATCGGCAGCGGTGGTGGTGGTATGGAAGATATTAAATGTTCACTGGCTCAAACTTAATACCTTACAGAATGAGTGTGTTTGTGTGCATATGTGAATTTGATTGTGTGCACTTCTCTACATGTTTTAATATGAATATGTTTATGTAAGTGGATAAAATATATATATATATATATATATATATATATATATATATATATACACACACATATATATTTAAACACACACACACCACATATATATATATATACATGTGTGTGTGTGTGTGTGTGTGTGTGTGTGTGTGTGTGTAACTGGAAGTAGAAGGCAGTACATAAAATAGAGGATTTATAAAATGTTATTGCCAAGTAGGTGCATCAGTTATTGAACTAGGGTCACTGGTGTAGTTTCTAAGATATAAGAGAAACTGTGTGAGTGGAAATGTGTGTGTATTTGGTGTGTGTGTGTATATGTATGTATGTATATATATATATATATATGCACACACATTTTCTATCACTATTTATATGTGTATATGCGTGTATGTATATGTATGTGCATATGTATGTGTGTATTATGTATGTGTGTATGTATGTGTGTGTGTGTGTGTGTGTGTGTATATATATATATATATATATATATATATATATATATATATATACGTGTGTGTGTCTGTCTACACACATACACATGCATATTAACACACACATAAACAGACAAACAAAATAATCGGCAGATAGATTGATAATTTGATAGACAGGTATACACAGATAAGGTGGCCGGTCTATAGACATTTAGACAGGTGTATGATCATGAAGACAGGTAAGCAAAAAGGTAGACACAGTTTCACATATACATATAAACATATATATATGTATATATATATATATATATATATATAGAGAGAGAGAGAGAGAGAGAGAGAGAAGTGGGTAACTGGAGTAAGATAAAGATGTAGAATGAAGAAAACTGATAAAGATATAGAATGAAGAAAACAGATGATTGTAAAGCAATGAATGGAATTAAATGGTTATTTTCATTATTCTGTGGCTGTTATTGAAATGGTGACTGCTGTAGGAAGAGCATTGGAGGAGGGGTGAATAGTAGTGATGGTGGTGGTCATATGTTGTCCAGAGCAGGACAGTGGTTTTAAGTAAGTGGAATTGTGGTGGCAGGTTGTATAAGGGACCAGACTGTGAAGGGATGAAGAGGGGTTGCTTTGTAAGAGATGGTTGTTGTTGTTGTTGTTTAACCTCAGGTCATCTTTGATTGAGTTGGTAATGGGTCAAAGACATTCCAATCATAACCATTCCATCATTTTTTTTTTCTTACATGCAGGGAGCCCAACACTGCATTATCAAATGTTTCTTAAAAAAAAAAAAATGACAGTACAGTCTGATTTCAGGTAGCTTTGATTACTATTTCTAGCAAGTTTGAACACACAAGTAGAGGCTCCCCACCCCCCAGACAGGTGTGCTGGGAGAATGGTATCATCATCATTCTAATCACCATCATCATCATCATTTTAATCCGCTCTCCCCACCCCCACCCCACTGGTACCGAAATATTTATGGACAGAACAAAGATTAGTCTAACAGCAACTACAACAACAACACACATTAACCCTTCATACCACTTCACCACATTACCATGCCAGAAACCCTAAAGCAATTAACACAACTTTAAACACACACACACACACACACATCGTCACCGTCCTCTACAACTAACTCATTACCATTATGCCACCACCATAATCATCATTATCAATATTATCATCGCTATTACTATCATCATCATCGTCATCACTACAACGAAGATCATTATCAATACTATCGTCCTTATCACTCCTGTTACTATCATCATTAACATCAATAATCATCATCTTCACTCACCATCATCATCATCACTAACAACCATCATCATCACCAACCCCATCACCATCACCATCACCATTATCATCATCGTCTCTATCTCTCTCTCTCTCTCTCTCTCTCTCTCTGCTCTGCTCTCCAAACCCTGACACCAACTGCACTTCGTACATTACGCTCTAGCGCCATACAACAACACAAAAAATTACAACAGAAATAACATTCGTCGAAGCCTCTACACGAAAACACAAGAGTTCTCTACCTGGTCGTCTGGACTGCTAGAAATCGAAGCCAAATGTCCCTCAAATCACATCACATCACACACACACACACTGCTGAATTGGGGAAGAGGAAAAGAGGACATCGTATAACATTGCTTTGTATACTTCTAAAGACGGGAGAGTCACGGCAAGAATGCTTTTTGACTAGAAGACTGAAAAAAAAAAATTGGGGCTGATCTGGGGCGAAACATCACGACACCTGACAAGAACAACAACAACGACTACCACTACTACCACCACAGACAATCACAGCAACAGGTAGGTGACGAATACAACACCCAACCTACAGCCAAGATCTTCCCCAACTCACTGATAATGTGGTCCTGGGGCCGTTGCACTTAGGAAGACGATGGGACAGTCATGGTTGGAGTGTCTTTGATCACAGAAAGGTCTGCTAGATCAGGCCAGAAGAAAAAAAAACATTACAACTGACACGACCACACCACACTACATGAAAACGAGAGAGAGAGAGAGAGAGAGAGAGAGAGAGAGAGAGAGAGAGAGAGCGTCTATGTGGTCGCTCCGCGTGCTAGAAATAGCAGCTAAATCATTAAATCATGGCCTACAGTCTTAGAATAGGACACTAGGTTCATTACACACGGGAGGAAAAAAGACAAAATGGTCACGGCTGGAATGCATTTCGCCTGGGATTGACAACAATAACAACGAGGGGGCCTCAATGCAATTGCTCGACCTGTTAGAAATAGCAGCTAATTCTACATCATATCGTCTTAATAGACACACTAGGGGTCCGATGTTATACTTTTGCTGAAAAATAGGAAGATATAGGCACGGTTGGAAGGTCTCTGAAGATAGGGTCAGCTGGATCAAGTCTCACCGGGAGCTAAACAGCTATAAAAACATCAATAACACGAGAGCTTCTATGGCGATGTTAGAGATGCAAGAAATAAGTCAAAACTCATTCGAAACACTTTCTAGCGTCTTAAAAGAATGAGGGTCACATTAGCTAATGTAGTCCTAGATATACTATGACAGCAAAAAAAAGACGAGAGGTCCCGGTTGGATGGATTGTCTTTCATCACAAATCTGTAAAATCAATGCTGACAGGGTTTTTTAAACAACAAAAACAATAGGTTTACGCGGGTGTTGGGCCTGCTAGAAATAACAACGAAATCTCACATGCAAATCACACCTTACATCTTAGTAAAGAACAAGTTGGATTAATATAGTCCTGGGCTCCATGGACAGAGGGAAAACAAGCGATGGTCACGGTTGGAATGCCTTTGATCATCGGTCTGATCGTTCAGGACGGACCTGGGCTAAACAGCACACGTCACCACCAAAGCCACCACCAAGTACCTACCTTCAGTAAACAGTTTCATAATGTTCTTTCTTTCGTAAATATTCCTTCCTTCCTATCACAAATACTCCTGGATTATTTCCTCTCTTTATCCACTTTATAGATACTCCTCAGGTCTTCTGAATCCGGTTAATAGAATTACTCCTCAGTGTTGTAGTAGTTGTAATTGGAGAATAATTGTTGTGTGTGTGTATACATGTATGTGTAAGTGCCGATACGTAAGTATGAGCGTGTGTTATATATACTGTCGTTATTGTGTATTATTGTACGTGTGTGTGTGTGTGTGTGTATTTGTGCGTGTGCATACACATATATGTATACGTGAAAGTGTGAGCATGTGTCTGTATGTGTGTGTGTATATATATATATATATATATATATATATATATATATATATATATATATATATATATAATTGCTATTGAATGATATTGAATGATATTGTATGAATGAATGAATGAATGTGTACGGTTTTCGTTGTCAACGGATAGGTAGAAAAGGTGTGTGAATGGGTTTGCGCGCGTGCGTGTATGTGTGTGTGTCTTTGCGTGCGCGTTGTATGTGTGCGTGCGTGTGTGTGTGTGTGTGTGTGTGTGTGTGTCCCGTTTTATATTTGATAATCTTTGTTTTGTAAAATACTTTTTGTTTTTTCATACGTCAGATTTTTTTTTCTCCCGTTTGAATGAAAACTATATGACCACCACGACTAATACCAGCTTAACCCGATAGTAGTAGTAGTAGTAGTAGTAGTAGTAGTAGTAGTAGTAGTAGTCGCCGCCGACAAGTGGTAAATTTGTAAATATTCTAACCACTAAGTTATAAATGTGTATGTATATAAGTATGTAGGTATATATATATATGTAGGTAGGTAAATATACGTGTGTATGTATGTGTATATGCGGGTGTGTGCGTATAGTTTAAAAATTAGATGCGCGTGCTTTGTGTATATGTGAGCGGTTTGTTTGTAATTATGCGTGCTTGTGTGTATGTGTATATATATATATATATATATATATATATGTGTGTGTGTGTGTGTGTGTGTGTGTGTGTGTGTGTGTGTGTGTGTATAATTTAGCTATAATGTAATAATTGAATGTGTGTTTATGTATATATATATATGTGTGTGTGTGTGTATATGTGTGTGTAACTATGAATGAATATATATATGCGTATGTGTGTATGTATGTATGTGCGTGTGCGTATAAATCCGTGGTATAGAATGAGCTGTGACGTTAGTGTTATGGAGAAACCATCTACTCCGTCAACACTTAAAGCAACAAACGGAACAACAACAACAACAGTAGTAATAATAAGAACTGCAGCACCATCAGTAGCAGCAGCAGCAGCAACGTCAATAGGACGAAAATGACGATGACAATGATGATGATGACGGTGGTGGTGGTGGTAGAGCCGATGGACAATTGTCACGGTGATGACGATGGTTGTGATGGTGCGGGTTTCGTCGACGGTGAGGGAGAAGCTAAATGATCAACAAGTGGATTTGATATAGCTGTGTATTTGTGTGTGTGTGTGTGTGTGTGTGTGTGTGTGTATACACATAAATGCACAGATACCCACACACGCACACATATAGACGTACACAAAAAGCCGAGGAGGCAGTCACACCTATACACTTATATACGAGTGTGTGTGTGTGTATGTGTGTGTGACTGGTGCTGGTAACAACATAACGGAATAGAACCTGTGACATGAATGGGTCGTCAGCAACTAAAGCAACACAACCCACTCACCGAGAACCATGCTACCCAGGCGAGGAAAGTTGCCAGAAATCCATCTGGGCAAAAGAAAGAGCTGTCAAAAGGGTCGATGAACCCGATAAAGGATCAACGACACTGTAGAGATAGGGCGAGGTGGAGTGGGGTGGGGTCATAGAAATAATCAAAATGATGATCAAAAAGCCCTGCAAAAGCACTTTAGGGCTAAATAGATCCCTACTTCTAAGAATATCTGTAGAGGAAAGGGGTAGATAGGGGTCCTTGGCCGTACTACAAACAACTTGTCAACACAAACGTGTTGCCTTGTGGAAAAGACTTCCTTTTGTACACCCTTGTAGATTTTCTTTTTATTGATATTACACATGGTGGAAAATTGATTTCTTAACATGTCTTATAACAATAATGACGAGAAAGTGATAAAAATTTGAAAAATTCTATTAAATAAACTTCGTTTCTGTATTATGTGTATTTATGTCCCAAGGTTAGGCAAATTTCGTAGAGTCAGGCTATTTAGGCCTTAACATTAGCAAACTGGGACATGAATATACATAATAGAGAAATGAAGCTTTTTATGATAGAAATTCTTAATTTTTATGACTTTCTCATCATTATTACTATTATAAGACATGGTAGGAAATCAATTTTCCACCATTTGTAATAATTTTTTTTTTAAAGTTTATGGGAGAGTACAAAAGGAAGTATTTCCAATGGCTGAAAGAGTACATTCTGAGAAGGAAAGAAACAAGATGTGACGGTCAGGCTTCAGGCGGTTTCCTGTAACCTTTGGCAGCTGAGAGGAGATACCAATCGAATTGAATCACCCCTGCCACTAGATTTGTCTCCATCACTGGGAAAAGAATGATTCTGGAAAATGTGCAACACCACTGCACACCATTACTGTGTGGGTGTCTTCACCAACAGCTTGTGAATCTCGGGTGGCGGTTGTCGTGGCATTCGGATACCAAGCGTGTCAGTGACGATGATACACTATCACTTCCAAAGATCTTATGATCGTGACAGCAGTTGTAGGTGTGCGACAGACGGTAGATGTAATTATCCTGTTGCTCATCGTGGGGCGTTTGCGTATTTCAATGGAAGCTGAAACTTCACATACCATTACTCTGAGTTCTTCGGTTCCGATCGTCGGATAATTATGAAAAAACGAAACACAGGAAAGATATTTAGAAGTATTAGAGTAAAGATGCTTAAATAGTCAGACGAAAGAATCTTGTTGGTTAACAATGTAATTGTGGTTCCCAAAATAAGGGAAGAGATGGTGAGAAAGAATTTGAGAAAGAATTTATAGAATCCCCCATTTTCGAGTACGGAGAATCTGATTCTACAAAAATAAAAGGTATTTTAAAATATTAATCCGCCCCCCCCCCCCAATTCTTCAATTTTCACTTTTTTTCAAACTTCTTTTAGAATCATAATCTCCGTATTTTTCTACGTATTTCGCAAAAAAAAAAAATTCTGAAGTGAAAATTTAAGAATTTTGGGGTGGGGTGGGGTAATTAAAATTTTTAAATGCGGTTTTTTTTTTTTTTTTTCAGAACCAGAATCTTTGTACTCGAAAATGGGGGACTTTATAAAAAAAAAATCACGAAAATGGGTGCAGTCTATATTCTTTACGTCCACTGAATTTGCTAGTTAGAAAAGAAGTGTAAAACTATATAAAAAATATGAAAGACATATCTAAATGAGAGAGTAGAAAGAAAAGGAAAAATATATTTAAGGAAGACAGATAAAAAGAAAACTTGTAAAGGCTGGCGTGAAAGAAGGCCTAATTGTGCAAGGGCAATCACTAAAAGGGCAAAAATAGACGACGAAAACTCTCCGAAAAAAATGGGTTCGAAAAATCCAATCGTTAAAAAGATCAGAGATTAACCATTAGAAGCTTTGATAGTTGCAAAACATTTGGAGGCGTGTTGACATGAACCTTACTATTCAGATCTTCCATTTAAGATATGCAAATCTTGAAATAAAATGGGGTAAAAATCTCTCTCAAAAACTTCTTTTTTTTTTTTTATACAATCCAGTTTCACTGAAAATATCTACATAATTGCAGTTTTTCGTGCCAATTCCAAAAATTATAACCATTTTTGGAGAATAAAATATTACCAAGTAAAACTTATTCTGAAGTTCCAACTCATTAGTGCATTATTTCTGTTGAATACATTTGTCTTAAGGGCAGTTGTGACATGTAAGTTCAAGTTCCATTTGCCAAGCATGGAAAACGGACGTTTAATGATAATGATGGCGATAAAATTGTCATGAAGGTTGAAGGTGTCTATGCTACGTATAACCAGCTGTAATAAGCAAATCTCCCTCAAATCACACCTCATCATGCCTGACCAATAAAACTGGGATGGTTACAAGTTTTCTCCATTACGACAAACTGATCTGGGAAAACAGTAATCCCTCGCCATATCGCGGTTCACCTATCGCAGTTTATTATCTAAGCTTACGTCGATTCCTCCGTGGTGTTGTTTTGCATTTATAATAAAATAAATACATGCAAATTATTAAGATAATTTTAAAAATATATACAGTATAGTACTGTTTCTACTTCCTGGATTGTCACCTATCGCGGGGGCTTTGAGAACGTAACACCCGCGATAGTCGAGGGATTACTGTAATGGATTAAGTCCTTAGCCATTCACCAATACTTGGCTGCAATCTAACGCTATTCCCAACACGCAAAAGATAAAAGTATAACTTCCACAAGGTATTTGCTAAGTTAATTTCATTCTTTATCGAGGACGCTTGGAAGACCAAATTAGTGGAGGGCAGTCGGTAATACTTGAACGTCGAAAACTGACTTGAACCGAATAATCAGCGATAAGAAAATGACTTGAACCGAAAAATCAGCGATAAGAAAAATAACCCTCTGCATTTGAATTTTTCAATGGTAAAAAATGTGCACAGTATGTGGCAGTAATTGAGGCGACAAGGCATCAATATTCATTCAGGATTTGTGGAAGGTTCGTTGTTCGAAGGTGTACTTGATCTTCTCTATATGCGCGAGATTCAATCATTGCGAAAGATGGTTGTCGAGCGTGGAGAGTCATTGCGACGGTGCGTACGAGATCATCAGTTTTTGCGGTGGTTCTGTCAGGGTCATCTGTTTTTGTTCGAAGGTCTAGGGTCTCTTTTGGTTTCACTTTTAAAGAGTGCTGTAGGTATTGATACAAACACATATCATATATGCATATACACACACCATCTCTACACATATACACGCCTCTCTTTATACACGCCACTCACAAACAAAACAAACACCAATCACACGGTATTTAAATTACTTAAGTTAAATTAATAATAACAATAATAATGTTTATGGTTAATGTTTACAACTTGACCTGGAAACGAAAATCAGAAAAAAAAATAGTGCAATGGGTGTAAAAATATATGTAGGAAACGAATATGAAAAAAAAATGCGCGCAAAGTAACGGGAGGGAAGAGAGGACGTCGGAAAACTTACACGATCTGAGTTGTTCCCTTGTAACTTTTAGGAAAATGGGGGTTTTTTCAATGAAATTTTATATAAATACCTTTCAAACGGCATACATTACGATTATAAAGTAATTTTTGGGGGAAATCTTTAGGTGAGGAGAGGACTTTCGGAAAATTCCCAAGATCCGAATTTTTCCTCGTTATATTCCGAAATCAATTTCAACTTTCTACAGATACCCTAGCGGTAGTACTACTACTACACTATGTAGTGTTTATTTCTATCCACTTTCAATAACTTTTAATGTTTTGGCTCCAATTTTGTTTCCGGGTCAAGTTGTAAACGTTAACCCATCGATCCCACTGCGTAACTGGTACTTTTTTAATCGACCCCGAAAGGATGAAAAGCAAAGTCGACCTCGGCGGAATTTCAACTCAGAACCTAACGGCAGACGAAATACCGCTAAGCATTTTGCCCGGCGTGCTAACGATTCTACCAGCTCGCCGCCTATTAATAATAATAATAATAATAATAATGGTGCTGACAATGATGGTGAAGATTATTCTCCGTTGCTGCTCTCAAACTTTTGAAAAAAAAAAAAAGCCACGATGGGTAGCTTAAATCCCGAGGCAAGAGCTGCAAGCACAGGGGTTGGAGTAAAGTAAGAAATAGTTTAAAAAGGAACTGAGGTGACGCTTATGAATGTCGGTGCTTATACATTGTTTTGTTAACTTTTGTAATTTTCTTTTGTTCCTTTTTGTACCTTTGTGTTTGTTCATTTCTTTAGTTTTTTTTTTCTGCTATTTAATTTTGGTACACCTCAAATTCTTCAGTTTCATTTTTCCTCTTCGTTGTTTTCACCCCCTCCCCTTTCTATTATCGCACTTCTGCTACACAATGGCCTGGGTGGATTTTGAATTGACAGTCCGTTGAAGAGGAGGAAAAACAAAATAAAATTAATCAATTAATTAAAAAGCTTTGAGCCATGCAACAAGTAACCAGGAGACCAGCATGGTTTAAAGATTTCGTCACACCCTACCAGCCTTCGTTCTCTCGCTCCCCACCACCTCCATCACATTCTAGGGGAGTCAACTCATCAGTCGGGACGTCATCACTTTGTTTCGCAAGCCTATCGGGAGCCCTCCTACCTCTCCTTTGGTGATCATTTCATCCCATCTTCCTCTGGTAACCCTATTCGCATTAGGTATTGATAATATTACCAAGATGGGAGCTGACCTAGACCTAAGTGTCTGGTCCCTCGATGATGCTTGTTTGAGAGGCTCTCCTAACAAGGTACTTGCAACTACAAGGATGATGATCAAGGAACTTGGTCTTAAAAGTCTTAGCGTTAGCGGCTCTAAATGCGAGCTCTGGCTCCTTAACCACCCAGCCTCACATTAGCAGACTACTAAACTATTGACTCCCTCCACTCAATCGCAAATCCTCCTTCATCAATGTGGTGCTCCCTCTGAGCGCCAATTACTGACCTAGCTTTCGAGTCCAACTTTCAATCCAAAATGGCTAACCTCGAATAACTTTAAAAACCTTTGTAGTGACGCTCTAATAGGAGACGACTATTATTGTTCACTTTACGGAAAGCTTATCCACGCATGCGCAGGGACTAATTCCGGAAGGAACACGAGAAGAGTCTCATGCGCAGAGTTCAACTTCTAAAACGTTCCCGCTCTTTTCATTCTCTTCGTTGACTGATCTCCGTCGAGCCAAGACGTCCAACAGAGCTCTCTCACATGTCAGCACCAGAGCTTCACAAATAACCACGGAAATCATTCAGGAGGCGTCTCAGTAACCGAGGGCGACGAGCTACCGAATTCCCTCCAAGCGTGAACTGAATTCCACTGTAAATAAATATTGTTATGTTGTTCAGAATCTGCGTTCCGTTGTTTCTCCTAGAAATTTAATATACGGAAGCAGTGTACACCTAATGGTTTATAACCACTTTCCTACAATTGGAGGACCCCTTGTTTCTCCTTATAAAGGACCCTTTCGTGTGCTTTCTCGCACTCCAAAGTTTTTCCAGATCGACGCTAATGGTCGTACAGAGGTTGTGTCTGTCGACCGTCTGAAAAGAGCGTACCTTGAAAAACCCTCAACTTCCGTGGACGACGTGCCCGTTTTTCAAACACCGCACACACCACTGTCAACATCATTACCACCACACACACCACTGTCAACATTTTTACCAATCCATACATCAACACAATCGCAAGAACATACACCGGAAATCACTCCACCTTCGTCGTTGCGACGAAACTCAAGTGACCCTTATGTCACTAGATCTGGCAGGACAGTGCATTAGCCAAAGAAACTGGCAAAGACTATTTATGTTTAACTTATTGTGTTTCATTGGAAAAATTCAGTGTTTTTCCTATTGAACATTTTCTTTCTTTTCAGGAAAAAAAAATCAGACTTTACATCGCGTGATTCCAGTTTCCTGGACAGTTGTCATCACGGTTGTTTGTCAATGTCAATTCTTTTGTACATGCATGCATGTATCTCACAATTGTATATATTTGTGCCACATCTTGTGGGTGTTTTCGGTAGCCATCTTGCCTCAGGCGTCCCTCCATATTTCTATTTTCGTGCTTTCGGCACTCGCGGGGGAGCCATGTAGTGACGCTCTAATAGGAGACGACTATTATTGTTCACTTTCCGGAAAGCTTATCCACGCATGCGCAGGGACTAGTTCCGGAAGGAACCCGAGAAGAGTCTCATGCGCATGCGTAGAGTTCAACTTCTAAAACGTTCCCGCTCTTTTCATTCTCTTCGTTGACTGATCTCCGTCGAGCCAAGACGTCCAACAGAGCTCTCTCACATGCCAGCACCAGAGCTTCACAAATAACCACGGAAATCATTCAGGAGGCGTCTCAGTAATCGAGGGCGACGAGCTACCGAATTCCCTCCAAGCGTGAACTGAATTCCACTGTAAATAAATATTGTTATGTCGTTCAGAATCTGCATTCCGTTGTTTCTTCTAGAAATTTAATGTACGGAAGCGGTGTACACCTAATGGTGTATAACCACTTTCCTACACCTTGATGTAATTGAGCCCCACCAAGGTTTTTTTCTTTTCTCTTTTTACTTAGGAATTACTTGTCAATTCCTAAGCTATTGTATTTTCTGAGAGTTAGTCCCTCATATAAATTCATGTCGTCCCACCAGTACTTTGACGACCTAATCTTCAGCAAACTAGAATGCTTGGTCAATGTCAAACTCTTCCCCAGAGTCCCGCGACCAGGCTGCTTTGACCAAACGGTTTGGGGGGTCTATGCCTGCGCAAATGCTCGTCTTTATCTCTTCCCTGTTTTCTTTCCTCCATCCACGCTTGCCCCCCTTCGGTAGGCAACATCTTCCTCTCTCCAATATGGATTAATTCCAACAGTGAGATGGATGAAGCTCTGTTACAGTGGAGAGAGCTGGGTTTGTCAGTTCCTATTACAACTGAGGATAGACGGAAACAATAGGACAATCTGCGTTCAGGTGCCACTTTCAACTCTCTCCTTGATCGATCTGATCAATTTTCGAGGTGTCACCTACTTTCTAGAGCAAAATTCTCGGGGAACTGGTTTGATGCCCTGCCCGGGCCAACATTAGAGGTCTACTCAGTCTAGATGAATTCCGCATCTCCATTGCACTCAGAGTGGGAGCTGACATCTGTAGGGGACTGAGATGCTGCTGTGGTAAGCCCCTCAACCCTACAGGTCTTCACAGTCTGTCTTACCGCCTGAATGCTGATCGCTTCACTCTGCGACTCCTTTGCTTCCTCCCATGTCTTGGATGCTGCACTTAATGGGAGGGTCACTGCTTCCGGAGCCGAACGGAAAAAAACCTTGAAGTATCGGGATCTGACAGTGAACTATCTCTTCCAACCTGTGGCGTTTGAGACGTTAGGAGGGACTGGGCCACTAACTACGAAGTTCTTGTCAACGTTGGCAGCTCGCCTCACCGAGGTCAGGCGAAGCACGTGAAGGCGCTTGGCTTTCCCAATGCCCTAGCCTCGCCATCGCCTGTGGTAATGCTGCGAGCATGTTGGCTTCAGTAGATTCTGTTAAACCTTGTGGTATGCGACCAGTTGAAGCGCTTGGTGCTGCAGTTTTGGGTATCTGTTTTTTTTAAGACAAATGCATTCAACAGAAATGATACACTAATGAGTTGGAGCTTCAGAATTAAACAATTTGCAACGTATGTTCTATTGGAAGGAGGTAATGCTTACTTAAACGACAGTGACCACAAATAAATTATTTTACTTTGAACTTGAATGGACTAAATTAAGAAACCAAATGTAGTTGGATAAACTTTTTTTAAAACGAAAAAACATTTTTGAAGCTCAAAAAAATGGATATGAAGTATCATCGCAAATCCAATTTGTTTTCAATTAACCCAATATGAAAATTGAAATATTACTATTGATAGAAATCAAGGAAAGCTAGAATGCAGGAAAATAGCTGTAAAAATAATCTTTTGCATATCAAGCAACAGACAGGAAAAAATTGGCTAGCAGCTGCTACATAGAATCAAACTCTTTACCCTCAAAATCTTGCTGAGCACTTTTGTACCACTGAGCTTAAACGATTCCTGACACAAATATCTACTCACTCGATGCTTTTATGTTTGCTTATAAAAAGAAATGCTCTCACACACTACTTTTGTGTTATCGAAAATTGAAAAGTGCTTACGTTAAGGACATTTTATTCTTGCACTTCAACTGATTAGATTATACCACAGAATGTATCTTGGTCTATTCTTACTTTTAGACAGTAGCGTGGGTAATATATTGTATTCTATCTGAAAGGCCATTATTGCGAAGATCTTCATTAACTTAATGGAGAATTCATAAACGTGGCTTCACCAGAAAACTTAAGAAATACGTACATTTACCAATATCAGGAATTAAATTTCGTAAAACAATTAGCACGTGATTGGAATTCTTATTTATATAAAAAAAATTTCCATTGGGTTTTCGGTTAGGGTGGTATTTATTTGTATTCTAAGCTTAAAGGAGTGAGTAATAAATATAACTGTTAAACTACGCTAATTGTAACATTAACTGTAGTTCTTAAAAGTATTGCAGCAGAAGTGTTCATCATTCGGCTGCCTAGCCTTAAATATAGGGAGATTGGCTCGAACGCAGTGTTTTCTACAAGTGGTCGAATGACCTGGCCACGTGATGGTGTACACAGCGATTGAGTCCTGGTTTTACAAGGTCTATCCATTCCCAATACGTGACAGACCAACCTACGCGACAATATTATGTTTGCTCGCTGGAATCTACCTGCATGCTTAGATAGCACTCACTTTTCTTCAGTGAGGTGGGTAGACATGGTTGAGTTCGGATCTCGATAAAGAGAGGAGAGTGATTTCCTAGTAGCCTTGACGCATTACATGTGGCCATTACGCTTATAAACAGAGCGCTCTGTTGAAGTCATGTCATGTACTTCTGTTCCTGTTCTGAATGAGATACAAATATGTATATTTTCTTCAGACATCATCATTCAAGATGTATCAACGTTTGCAGCACCGATTCATTCAGCGGTTGAATAAAATGTAGCAGTTAGTTGCAACTCTTTTTTTTTTTTTGTATTTATTTCCACTGTTTATATACGATTCATTGGAACCAAGAAATTGTAATTATACCAGGGACAGAGCTACACTAAAGAACCAGCTAAGTTATTAATATTATGATATCTTTTCTAAGCCTATCTAATTCTCAACCGTTCCTACTGAGTCAGGCTCAGAGCCCATCGTCTCTATGAATATTTCTTTGTCAGAAAGGATATTTTTCATGAAAATAGTCTAAAATATGAATGTTTCGCATAATTCAACCCCATTTTACGCTTCCTTGGAGGCAGCAAAATAATGCTGAATCTGCAACACAACTCGTTTCTCATTAAGCCGTGCATCAAAATGGCCACTCCCTCTCCACATCAGTTCCAAGCTCATTTCATATCCCTTTCTCTGCTGGAATACACACATACACGCACACATATTATATATTATATAAAGTTCTTTCGTTGCAAGAGCTTTGACAAACAAAAACAACCAGATATTTAATAAATGAGTGAAATTGAAGCGTATGTATTAATTATATTGGTATAAGGTTTCTCCCTAGACACAATATATATATATATTTAGTGGAACTACGTCGGTTACGACGACGCGGGTTCCAGGTGGTTCTTGGAGAGATTCAGAGTGACATAGTGTGTGACAAGGCTGGCCCTTTGACATACAGGTACAACAGAAACAGGAAGAAAGAGTGAGAGGAAGGGTACAGCAGGGTTCGCCACCACCCCCTGCCGGAGCCTCGTGGAGCTTTAGACCGGGCGTTGTGAGTGTTTAATTTAAGTCCTGCTTTATCCAATGCTCTGCGAGGAGTCATAATGTGACCAGTATCACTAATTCCTGAAACATCATCTATCCACATTGTACAGAAGGGAATATACTTCAGCCTTTTATCCATTTCCCATTGAAGATACCTGTACCTCGAATTGCAAGTGAGTGCATTGGTAAAGACCACTCTCAGCATTAATAAAATGCAGTTCTTGTGTTTTGTCGTCGAAATCAAGTTACTGGCATACATAATTCAAATGAAGTTTGCTAGATTTTCATATCCTTCTACGGTAAACAATAAATCCTCAAGTCGTGCGGTCTGATATGCGTCACAAGGTGCAGACGTATTTGTGGTTCTTTTATAGTCCCCACATAATTTAACAGTACCAGTAATCTTCTATGGGAATTGGAACAACGCATAAAGCCCAACGAGCGTACTCAGCTCTTTTAATGAATAAGGCACAGGACGAACTTTACAGAATCGTGATGTTGCTGTCTTATCAACAGGTGACTTTTCCTAAAAATCCTTTTAGCAGCTACCTTGCCGCTAAATATTGATCCAAATTCCACTAGAAACACTTTCGATGTAAATGGCATCTTTTTCCCTATCAAAAGAAATATGTCTCCCTAATTTTAATTTACTTTCATCATCCAATTTCTACCCAACAGCGTGGGAACCATGCCTTCAACAACCAGTTGTGGTCACCGGCTTTCCCTTCCTTTGTGCAACACATCAACGTCACTCATACCACACGGTTTCGCCAACTCTCCCATTTACGTCATTAACCTTACCGACAACTCTTGCAAACCCAAATCATGCAGTTTCTTGAAATTCTTCAAATTCTTCACTAAGCATCTGTACCTACATCCATCACCGATTATTCACCAATGCTTTCATCTGTACCAGCAGTGAGCATGAGCCACCCATTGCATACAGTTCCAACATTTCCATTGTTTTATTTGTCCCACCTTTCACCAACCATCTTCTCATTTATGTGATTCACTAAAGTTTTTATGCGATCCTTCTTTTTCTCACCGGACTGCCTACATTTTCAGCGTGTATGTCCGATATACATGCAGCGGAAACATAACTTATTTTTAAAAGGACACACAGATTGAAGGTATTTCAACAACGGTAGCATTTGCATTTCCCTGGCAGTTTATGAATGGAGTTTTCATCTAGTAAAACTTGCACATTCAGGATGTTCCTGGAATGTTTTGTGGTTTATTCGATTATCAGCGGTCAGTGTCTTTTCTGTGAGGAGTCGTTGTTGTTATATTTATTCAAACCGGATGTTTTCTTCAAAGTGTTGAAACATACTGGCTGACGGTTTGTTGGTCTGTTCTGACTCTAAAATGGTGAAAAATCTCTTCATGAATTTCATTGGTGGAGGGCGTTACTCCGTGAGCAAAGAGAGTTCGTCAAATGCTTTTTTCACCTGGTTTATCATTGGTTAGACCACAAAGAATTTAATAAACTTTACATCAACTCAGACAATAGTATTGTTCGTTTCTTACTGTAGTCTTCCTCATCGTTGGCTGCAAAAGATCTTAAACGTTTCACATAATTCATCCAATTTTCCTCCATGTGGTTTCATTCGTTTACAATAACATTGTGATGATGAATCTCCATTCAAAATTTGAAACTCACATTGCAGTCTGCAAGACATTATTAAGTCAATGCATCCGTACGCTCTTTTGCTGTAAACATTATCCACTTCAATGTTAGGAATTATCTACGCGTGCGCATGTTTGTTATCTGTTTCTCCTTCGTCTCGCTTCAAGATTGTGGTGTGGTGCGTGTTCTAAGTCGGTTCACCATTTTAGATGGTGGACCATGCTGCGTGTTCTACGTCGGGTCACCAACTTTAGATGGTCATGGAAGTGTGGTGAAACCATCTAATAACGGCTCTGTTTAGAAGGCTGGAATACTAAATATAATGTGCCAGTTGGAAAAGAGAGAGACACAATCAAGTAGAATGTTTGAGAGAAAACTTATTAATATGTTAACTTGCGTGTCTGTGTGTGTATCATGTATACAGAATAATAAACAGGCCGTCATGAGAACAAAGTGTATGGGTGTGTAGGCATGTATGTATGCGTGTGCGTTAAGTACATATAAGAATAGCAATGACAGTGAGAGTCTATAGTGAGAAGTTAGACGAATGTTCATAGACACAAGAATGAGAAATACCAGCTCGTAGTCAATTGTACACGGTGATCGAAATACTGTATCAAGAAGTTGTGGCGATGATGCAGAGCCGGAGTTTCAGTACATGTCGTATGAAGTTGTGGCTGTAATGCTGCTGCCTGGGTTACATAGTACCGTTCTCGCAGGTTGTATATTCGCGGTTAACCATGGTAAAGTATAATTCACGAACAGTACTGTGTAGAAACCTGTGCATTATTGCTGTGTAAGTAGAGAGATGATGTTGACGACGTTTATGACGAGAGATGATGCTGACGACGAAGAAAGAGATTGTCGTAATGCTGTTGGACGGGTGCTGTCGTCTGGCTCGCAGGTTGTATCTTTGCTGTTAAACCATGAGGAAGTATAATTCATGAACAGTACTGTGTTGAAACCTGGGCGTTTTGCTGTTGGATGGGTGTTGTCGCTGCAACTGGCTGTGACTTGTGTGGTCAGTGGCTAGACCTTAAGAGGTCTGCAACAAAGATTTTCTTTTTATTCCTAATAAATAGGATACATAGAGGGGACAGACAAAAACATATATGTGGTCTTCAGCCTTTTACGAGTGTTCTATCGAATGGATGTTGTAGTAGGCTCAAATTGGATTATGAACAAGCTGTCTCACGTGATCTTATTTAGGGGCTCTGATTGGTTATACGCTGCATAATGGCACGATAGAGTAAGAGACAAATTGCGCCAATACCAACCAATCAGAGTAGAGGACACAACGGGTCCAAATAGCGGCCAAAAGTTAGCTGTTATCAGCTACATTCGTATTCTCATATATATAATAAAGTGGGGAGGAATTTCACTCGAGTGTATGCTACAGGACGGTTTCCACAGCCAATTTTAAGTATCCTTTATACCTCTTCTCTGCTGGAAAATTCCATAGATAGTCGGGCATCTAACACTGGAGCTGCTTCCCTGTTTTTGTTGGCGCAACACTTGCGTATTTTAGTCTCAGAGTCGCTGATTAGTAAGATGGCACTAGTGATGGCTAAAGCTTTTAGAAGAAGAGATTTAAATAGAGACGGGAGAAAATCGATACCAGACTGAGTCATTTTGTCTTTACGCCTTATTAGCTAACACACTCACCGGTTTAAATTCCACTCAACCTATTTACATATATATTTTTTTTCCAGAATTTTCGTTGCTTCAGCACACGAATTCATATAAAGAATCTTGCGGTAACGAAAATTCTGGAATACATATATATATATATAACTTGAGTGGAAATAGAGCCGGTGAGTGTGTTAGTTGATAAGACGTAAAGACAAACAAAATGATTCTCCCCAAACACAACAAAATATGCTTCAACACACGAATTCACAAAGAATCTTGCGGCAACGAAAATTCTGGAATATATATAACTTGAGTGGAAATAGAATCGGTAAGTGTGTTAGATGATAATACAAAATGACTCTCCTCAGACACAAAAAAATATGCTTCAACACACAAATTCACATAAAGAATCTTGTAAACCAGATAGACAAAAATTTATAATATTGCTTGTCGCTAATACATTAAGACCATTCTAAAATTGTTATACCTCTTCTATAAAAAAAAAAAACCCCCACACATATCAAGAATTTATATTTTAAGTGTCATAGGTATACGTTATACCTGCTGATTTTACTTGGATTTTAAATTAACCTGGATTTAAAATTACAAGACAAATATTTTTGTGGTCTTTAAATAATATGCATGGGTTAAATATTCTCCTCTGTTGTCTATCTTAAAAGTGTTGTCAATAACTAGCTTCTAGATTTGTAGAGGTGTATATGTTAGTGCCATGGTTTCTGTAATGTTATAATAGTCTGTTAAATATGCTTTGATTTCTCCACTGAGTATTCTAGGTAATATATTATCTAAACGTAAAATAGAGGTTTTTTATGAGAAATTCAGTAGCGAGTTTTATTCCATATTTCTTCCAAGCACTGCTGTAAACAGCGGAAGTGAGCTAGAACGTTAAAACTTTGTGCGCATGCACAGCAGAGCTGAAGGTCAATCTGTGTCAAGCGGCTTTACTCTGCGTGCTTTAGCTTCTTTATTATATCAACAGTCCGGATATTTATTGATCAGACTACGTATATGCTGAGTAAACTTATTTTAGTCGTTGGTTAAGTCTTGTATCGTTCCTCACCAACACTAGTTTGGAAAGACAGAATTCTCTCAGTGGAGAAGTGCATTGAATTCTCTACATTCGAGTGAATGTCAAGGTTAGGGGCTGCATAGATACATGCATTTTTTTTGCCGAAAGCAATATTGTCTAAATAGAAATAACAACCCTCAAACTTGAGCGCATTAAAAAGCGTGTTGTATGCATGAGTGCTTGGGAAATTGTGTTTAATAATAGATGAAATGTTTGTTGCTAGGCTCGTAAAGAAATCTATGTCAAATGGAGGATTGAACCAAGTTATTCTTAATTCTAACTTGCTCTGGGGGTGTCTAGGAGATACTTTGTGTACATTTACTGCTAACAAAAGCTAATCCTTTCTAATAAATCATTACTTTCCAGAGATATTTCTTAGAATAAATTGTAGATTTTTCTATTAATTCTGATTATTGAGTTTCTAACTGTAGATGGGACGGTTGGAATTCTGATGAATTCACTTGGCTTCTTCATTGAGCATTCTGCAGAGAATAATACTTACCTGTTTTGATGCCTAAAGCAATGCCCCAAAATTTGACTACAGTTAAATTGGAGTTAATAATTACGTTTAAGTCCCAAACTTTGATTCCTATTAAGTTCTTCCTAAATATATCTAAGACGTGAGTGTTTCGTAATACTTGAAACTGCTAGACTGTTGATATCCGAGAAACTGGAGGTGCACTTCATAGGGATATGCAGGTGAATAACCCAATAAGATCAGCGACTTCAGTCACACCACGGCTCTTCATACACACGTCAAAATAATGAAACACGTTTCTTTTCGAAGTAGGAAGCGTTACATATGACATTTTACTCTTATTCATATTACATTTTTGTTATTTTACGGCTCTTGTGTAACTCCTATTAAATAAGAAGTCACAACCACATAGATAATTAGTAGCTATTAGTTACTAATCATCTATTACTCATACCTTCACATACTTTCTTCCATCACCTGTCAGGGATTTTATTCATTCTAATTAACGCGGAGTTCTTACACATTACTTTCAGATACACATATAACTTTAGAAATACTTATATTTTATTCGTTTAACCAATTTGAAAAAAAAGAATTGGTTATTCATGTTTTTTATTTAACTTTTAATCTTTTATTGTTATCATGGTCATCATTATTATCCTATATCTTTTACTTGTGCTTTATTTTCCCCCTTTTCTCTGGGTTTCCTGTGCAGTGTCTATCATATTAAGATAACTCCATGTAATATATCAGTGAAATTGAGCGAAGTGTCTAGTAATGCTATTTTCCGTTTGTAGTCCAAGTCCAGTAGTACAACTCTTCAGAGTGAGTTCAGTATCTAATTATGTTATCGTTAAATGAACTGCAAATACCGAAATACTCGACATAATATGTTTACAGTGTTTGGTACTACTATCTTCTGTTGCATATATGCAAGTTACGTGATTTTCGTAATAAATTTATCTACAATTCTGCGGTTTTCGTTATATATTTATCCACAATTCTGTGGTTTTCGTTATATATTTATCTACAGGTCGTTTTTATCATTCCAGGCAGCTATTATTCTGAGGAGTCTTTCTGTTTTCAATCTTCACATTTTTTCATATATCTATTTTTAGGTGTTTCTATTTAGATGGTTCTCCATTTCTTTCACAGATATAGTTTCGTCGTCTGTTGCAATTGATACATTGATTAGGAGACTTCTCCACCCCCTTAGTCATCTTACGATGTCTTAATCTCACAGTCCCAGAGTTTCTATAGTTACTTTGTCAGGCTCTTAGACCTTTTGTGATGTGTATTTGTATCGACTTTTTTCTCCGTGTATCGCATAATGCTGTCATAGTTTCCAGTGTTTGAAACATCCAACTTTGTCATGTCTGTTTATCTGCTCTCCTTTTTGTAAGACCAGCCTGTCAGAAATAATATGATTCATTGCTTCTTCACAGGCTTTTCACAACTTCTACAGTTTTATACTCCACTACACTGTATGTATTTAGTAAATGCTGACAGGAAAGCTTTGATCTTGTGCTACCATCAAAAACCCTTGCACCTCAGCTTTGAACACTAACCTTTTCCAGTCTGAACCAAGCTTCTGTTATTATTGCCGCCCTCACACATTCTGTGTTCAAATCCTGCCAAGTCATACTCCGCCTTGCATAGTTTTCGAACGAAGAGTCAATCAAATAATTATTGATAATATACCGGGATCTTTCTGGCAGTATATCAGTGCTAAAAATAGTTCCACTTTTTCATAATAGAGCAAGACACTTTTTGATGTCGACTAGTAAAAGCGACCTTGAGATACCTCTTCCCTCGAGAGATTCAAGTTAGTATTTTGGATAAACGTTAACAACTTCTCTAATGTTCTTTACCAAGATTATAGGGAAGAAGTTCAAAGGCAGGAAAAAAATGTGTCAGTAGAAATGTGTCGTATACTCCCTCCAACTGTAATGATGAATGGTAGCCTAAATAGTTTGATATTTCCAATCACCTTGGTCGCTTTGTTATAGGTATTTCATCAAGAACTTGAGTACAACGTTAAACTGTACCTGATTCTTCCATTACATTCCAACTAGCTGTCACTACATTGGTTGACTGGAGTCTCAAGAGGTCTCATGAGTCCATCAGTTTTGTCTACATCAGAATAGCATGGATAAGGAATGGCAATTGTCAATTAATTATTTCCACTGTTGTAAGATAAGGTGTGAAGGACAAAAAGTCTGTACAAAAAAGACGACGAATTCTGCTTTACGCATGCCATATAACCTTTCGTAACTTTTTTTATTTTTCGCAATTTTCAGAAAAGTTTTGCGAATTTGTATTCTATACACAGGAATTCATACGATTATGCAAAAAGGAAAAAAATTGGGGGTGTGTGATTTAAGGCCTCTTTAGCTATTTTTAACACATCTGATGATCACCTTATATCTCATGTGTTTTAAGTATTTAATAAGCGACAAAAAAAAAGGAACACGTGGAAAGCAGCTTTGTAACAGCTTGGCTTGTTACTATGGAAACAGATACCTGTGTCTGTGCTTTTCAATTGGTTAAAATTACCCCAAATTTGCAAACTTTAGAAGCTATTAGTTCTTTATTTATTGATTTATGTCGAAAATGAATTTCCTGTCAATGATTACCTTACAAAACTACATCAATACACCAAATATGAAATCAATTGGAACAAAAATTGAAGAAATTGAAAAGTGACTAGCAGAAAAGATCAACTCATTATCCTAAACCGTTAACCAAATGCTGGAATGCTGAAGCACCCTCACCGCATGTCCATTCTCACTGGCTGCTCATCTAAAAACCCCAAAAAAGCCTTTAAATCAACCCGCTTTGTCACATGATGGCACGTCTCTCACTTTCGGCGCTTCATGCACTGCTTTTCCCTTGAGACGAACTTCAGACAGGGAGGAAAGCTATGCTCCTCCAGGATCAGAAGAACTTGTTGCACGAACCTAAACGCCTACACTACCCAAAATTCTAGCCATGGTCTACTGTCCCATTGAATTCGCCCCACGCAGTCGTTCACATCAGATGTCCGACAAAGAAAGACACTGATCAAGCACCTCGCTTCTTGACATGACGTCATTTCCTCATTGATTCCGTTCTGATGTCATCTTTCCTCCATCGCTTCTTGTTTTGGTATCTCCCTTCAATTTTCCACACTTCCATTTTCACTTCCAGTGTATCACCCACTATGTCACAAAAGGCCCCCATGGAGTTGCGTCACTTGTTTCCATGGGACAATTATTACATCGTGTAACAAAATTTTCACTTTTTTCATTTTTGTTTCTTTTTGTCATTTGTCAATAAGTGTTATTTCTTATTTGCTTTTAACTAAAAATCAAAAGAAATGACAACTTCCATTACATTTCAGTGCTGAGTTACTGAAGCAGAAATATCATTATAGCAAATATTCTGCTCAGTGCCACAGCTTTGCTTGTCAATTGTTTGACCGTAACCACTTGAGCATGTCCCTTGGTGGCTGACAACACATGCATCTCTGATGATGAACAGGAGTAGCTGGAGAGTATCATGACCGGGGTTTGAATAAATGTAACAAAAGCAAAGTTTGAAGGAAATATTAGCTATTTTTCATACTTTCTAGAGGTAAGTAAATAGGAAATAACAAGGACCCAAGGACAAAAATTATGTTACACAGTGTTATTTATGATTCCTAATAAATCACGATAGATGTTAAGTCAAAATGGAAATAATAGATTCACCTACTTTTAGTGAAGAATTAGCATTAGACATGCAGTAGATGGGAGAGAAAGTTAGTAAATAGACTAGGAAAGCTATTGTACCTACGAACAAACGACACCATCTGTACGAAATAACAGATAAAGTTTTCAAACAAATGATGTCGTTTACTCGCATAATGAGAAACAAAGGGAATTATAAAAGCACACACACATGTCGAGCTTCTTCGATTCAACTTCAGCTGTAGTCGAGGACACTAGTTTAGACGAGATTAAATTCTTAAATAAAGTTGTGGTTGTGTGTTTAATATTTTTAGCTTTGCTGTGAAAATTTAATTTCATATACAGTGTACTGATGGCTCAGTTAATTAATACAGACAACCACCTTTGTACTACTATGGAAATATAGTCTAGCCTAATATGATCAAATTTGCATTATTCATGAAATAGTTTCTGAGGAACTAAGGTAAAGTAATCAAATCCTGATGATTGCTTTAACAAAATCCCAAACTAATTAATTAGACAACTTGATCTTTCGTTCTCCTTGGCTACTGAGCTTCCTGTTGTTTAACCGAGGTCTATTTTTGCAACGCTATTTATTAAACATATTGTAACTACGTTTAATAATTTAATGAAAGTGTGTGTGTTTGGGATTAAAAAAACACAACTGCATTTCAGTTTTAGCAATTTCTCAACTGCTGTGTTGGTACATTGTGTCTTGCTGGCATTGCGTGTGTGTGTGTGTGTGTGTGTGTTTGGAGAGGAGACACTGAACGATAACATTTTCAAGAATCAAAAGCCCTTCACAATATTATCTTTTGAATCTCTCTCTTTCTTTCGCTCCCCACTCCCCCCCTCTCTGCTAGGGTTGTTGATTCGCAAGTGTATGCCTTCAACAAAGAAAGCATCCATTGTTGTTGCTTTGAGAATATCTTTTGGTGAATTTTTTGATCCTGCGTACAGGAGGCAGCAGGATTGATGATTTCCCATGGATGAGTTAAGATCTGATGGTTTCATATAGCTCTAGCTTATCTATATTAGTCAGCTCAACTGAAATGAACTTTTCAGTATCATATAGTCTTATTTTGTTGTGTGTGAGAATGAAAAAGTCCTTTCTTATGCCATTCAATATTACTCATCCACACTAAGATCAGTGAAAATTCTTCTGCCTTTTAAGAGCCAGAGGAGATTTCATTGTTTCTTGTGGAACATTTGATCAAAGAAATCCTGTCAATCTGATATTGGAAAACTTTATCAGAGATTCCTGTCTACGTAAGGTTACAGGGGAATATAAAGGAATCTGGCAGACCAAAATTTCAGGCATAAACCTTTGCATGTTTAATTTATTTGTGCATTAACAAAGTCATCCTATGAAGCTTGATGGTAGAATGACTGGCTAACTAATTATTCTTGGAACAAAGTTAGAAGGGATGGCATCACGAAGGTGAATGTAGTTATCTATCTTTGACTTGACTGGGTTCCTTATCCAACCTTTCTGTTTCAATTTTGGCATATACGTCCACCTTGGGCTGATTGGTTAATTTGCAACTGATTGCTCAGCCGGTTTCTTGTTATTCCTTGGTAACTATCTTGACCATTCCAAACCCTGACAAGGTACTGGGGTCAGTCATAAACCCTGTGAGTGTCACAGATGAAATAAACGGTGAGATAAACATCAGATATGCTTCCCCCCACCCACCCACAGAAACTGCAGGAGCTACTCAGAGGTTTTGCAAGCTCTTTTAAATTCATCATATTGCTGGAAACCCTTCATTATTATCAACAGGTATCTCAGGACCACAAATATTTTGCCCTTTAGCCCGAGTTGGGTAACAAGGACTGACAAGGACTGAACCGGTCTTCACTGAACCGGTCTCCTCAACCATAACCACCTTGAGCTAGTTTCAGCAGTCATACCTTGATGGCTTTCTTCAGTTGTCTGCATTCCAAACTTATCTTCTGCAGAAAATAGTGCACTGATCCAGCTGGAAAGCTACAACAGCTGAATTCAATCATGAATGAGGCTGCATGCCATCCCTTGACAAGGACCTCATCAACTAAGTTTTGATATTTGCTTTTCTTTACCCGGTGGCAAATATTGAGTTTGTCCTCTCAGGGCACTGTAGGTTCAACCACAGTGATTGCTTTTGTACTCCTGGAGAGCAGGAACATGCCTGGTCAGAATGATGTCCCTTTTAGCTCCATTGGGAAGACAAGCCTGCTCTTCTTCCTGGTCTGAGGCTGAAAGCAATATAGAAAATGGATGCCCTGGCATTGCTTTTATCTTAGAAGCTTAGTCACTTTCTTTTGGGAATTTGATACTCTTTGTTGGTTATGGCTGGTGTTTATTAGCCTTCAACCTTTACAGATCAATCCACTAAGTAATTTCTGCAAGGACCTTGTCATGTCTCCACGGGGGCACCTGGTCAAAATATGGTTCAGAGTGCAAAGAATTTACTTCACACTGCTTGTAGGATGGGGTCGTTTTCTTTGCCCCATATTTTAAGGCTATTTGGAGTTGGTAAGAGGTCAGCAATAATACAGAGGAGAAAGGACAGTCTTCCCTGTGGATGCTTGAATGCCTGTTCCCACTGTATCCATTGTTTCTGGCAAAAAAACCCCACTGCCTTCACCTAGCAACCCTCCTCTGTTGAGTCATGGAACTTTTGTCCTATGAGCTCTCTCTTGCTCCTGGTATTGGTGTTTTCCCACCTCTTTGTGCTGTACTTGCCATGTCCTAGCCATCATTGACAGACTACTCCAACAATCTCCTGGGCTTCCAGTATGTCTCCACATCCTTCACAGCTCCCTGAGGCTTCTGCCATTTTCTGCCACACATAATGGTCTTTTTGGTGTGTCTGACATCTCATCCTCAGACAGAAGCAATGTGCTGATAGCTTTTGCCTTTGGCTTTGAATTCTTCCACCACTGATGAAAATGGTAGGTGGAATTTGCTGTACAGATAGACTGAGCTGAAATTTGGGAGAGCCCAGGCAACTTCACATGAATTTACTGTACAGCTAAGTCATGGCAAAGTTGTAGAGCAAAACTAACCACTATGGTGTGGGTATGATGTCATACTGGAAGAACCTTCCAAGAAGCAGGCTTTTATCAACTGTCCTCATCCACTTGTCTATTTGGGTTTTAGTGTTTTTCAGCATTACCAATATCCTTAAGGGTATGATTATAAGGCAACAGACTTCTTTTTCTTGGATTGTCAGCGCTGAATACTGATGATGTCTTTTGTAAGCTTTATTTTCAGGATAATCAGGTTCTGAGATTTCATTGGGCATATTTTCCAGCAAACTTAGTGTCCACTGTGGTCCTCCAATTGATTATGTAACTGTTGTGTCACCCCTAAATACCCTGAAAAATGGATTTTCCATGTTTCAGTCAGTTTCAGGACTTCTCAATTGCTTCCTCAAGCTGTAGGTTCATTGCCACCACAAATAACACCAGAGACACTGTGCACCCTGCCATAATACCTTTTTAGTGGTGAAATGTCTTGCAGTGAACCTCATCCTCAGCAAATCTTTGTGAGACATTATGAGTCTGACTACTTCTGTTTGTACTTGGTAGCACTCCAATGCATTTTGGAGTAAATGGTGGGGCCTGCTTGGGTGTGTTTTGGCAAGATCCAACCATACAATGGAGAGTAAATTATCACCCGTCTAGTGCCATACAAAAGCACCCAGCACATTCTGTAAAGTTGTTGGCATTAGGAAGGGCATCCAGTCATAGAAACCATGCCAAATCAGACCAGAGTCTGGTGCAGTTCCCCAGCTAGCTAGTTCTGGTAAAACCATCCAACCCATGCCAGCATGTACAGCGGACATTAAATGATGATGATGACAACAATGACGATAATGATGATGATGACGATGATGTAATGACTTTCAATCCATTGCCTGTATTACAGGTTCTTTGAAGGTCAGGTTAAGAGTGTGAAAAATTAATCATATTGGACTCTTGTTGCTATGCTTTTACAAAAGCTGTATAAAACTCAACATTTCCAGAGGACAGGTTTGTTTTATCATAATTCTATTCAAGTCTAGAAATGCTTTAAGCAATAGAAATTCACCCAAGAACTTGAGTGGCCCAAGAAGGAAGGGAGCAAAGTCAATCTTGGTGTGATTTGAACTCAGAAAGTAAAGCACCATAAATAATACTGTGTTATTTTGTTTGATAGTCTAACAATTCTACCAAGCCACCATGGAGTTAATTGAAATTGTAACAGCCAATTCTCTATTACAGTCAAGAAAAGATAAATTCAATTTCTTTGCTTCAAACACAGATTTTCACTATTCATAGCGATTCTGCTACATCCCACAGGAGAATTGCTAAGTCCTCTCATGAAATAATTCCATTTTCTTTTAGTAATAGTAATCATTTTATGCAGATGTGCATATATCATCATGTGTTTAAGAACAACCATGTGACTCCACGTTCAGTAACACTACATGGTGACATGTCAGGCAAGTGTATTCAACCACACCTTTGGGTTGACCCAAGAACTGTGACTGAAATTAGTTGATAGAAATTGTGTGGAAGCCCATCAGAAGGGTTTTTTACTTGCTCTTAGTTGGAAGACTTGGATCCTGTTTTAACACCATTATCTGGCCTCTAGGTTGCCTCAAGTAGAGTCCACTCTGTTACTTGTATTCAAACAAGGTGTTTGACAATATCTAAATATCTTAATGCACAACCGCCCACCACAGCAACCCACGGGTTAAGTGTTTCATTCACCTTGTGACCACCAGGCTCCAAGGTATTGTAAACAATTCAAGAACACTGCCTATCATCATAAAGATTACATTAAGTGGGAAGCCTCTTAACACTACTAAACACTGGGTTTTCATAAAGTGATTCTAAGAAAGAACACTCTGGAACAGATTCCCCAGCATCTTTGGCAGGACGTAGAAGAGGTGATTAAGAGTTGAAGTTGAAGTCAATTAACAGTCTCATTAGTTGAAATATTTGATGTAGCTCTTTTTGTTCTGTCTTCAAATCCTGTTGAGGTCAACTTTGCCTTTCAATCATTACAGGGTCAATAAAATTAAGTACCAGTCAATATGACTGATAGTTTTCCTCCCCAAATTTCAGTCTATGTGCCTATATAAGAAATCAATTATGCAGTGTCCTCATCAGGTCATGAAGTTTGTGATGGAAAACCTTTGATGAAAGGTTTGCTTGATTTTCATAAAAGCTGACCTAGAACAACAATAACAGCAATCACTAGTGTAGCTAGAATGTGTGCTGCCTAAGGCGGCCCTTCTGTTTTTCGCCCACCTAGACCCCACAAAAAATACTTATTGCATACAGCAAATCCAAAAGTGCCACCCGGGGTGGACTTCACCCCCCCCCCCCATCTTCCCAGCTACGCTAGTGACAGCAATGAAGTCAAAACAGAGAACAAGGAGCTTTTGTTTAGTGGCAGATTGGCAGAATTGTTAGAGTATCAGACAAAATACCCAGTGGTATTTATAATAGTTGTGGACTTTTACATTCTGGGTTCAAATCTTGCCAGAGTCAACTTAGTCCTTCATCCTATTTGTACCAATTCAGATCAGCGGATTGGTAGAATTAAGAGAACATTGAACAAAGTGACTTGTAGTGTTTGTTCTGACTCATCATGTTTTGTGGTCATTTGCGACACCACCAGTGCCAATCTGTTATTCCTTTACTACATCAATGATGCAAAGAAAGGACGCTTACTGCATGGGCAACAAATGAACTTACAAAGGCACTGGAATGTTCCTGGCTTTGGGTAAAAGAAAATACATGAGGATCAGTTAATTATGATTTTATTCAGCATATTCCCCTCTCAAATTTACACTCATGTTGCAGTGGTCCTATATACACTTGTAAGTCCTGATGTTTTTGTTATGCATTTGTCTGAATGCTTTTTTATCATACCTAATGTACCTACTATGATAGGAATTGTTTTTGTTTTTAGACTCCACATTCGAGTTAGCTCTATCTCCAGGTCTTTGCATTTTGAAAGTCTTTCCATTTTTCTTAGACAAACATTGTCATCTGTTAGCATTGATTTACTATTATTATTATTTTATTGTTTGCACTGCTTCTAACGCTGGAGATGTACTACGGTGTCAGCTGTTCACTACCAGTGAACTAAGGTAACACCCCTTATTTTTCGAGCACCATCCGGAATATTCAAGCGGTTCCAAGCAGAGCTGTTTTCTGCAAGTGCTCCACCTTTATTGCAGCCCCTATTTGTTCCATGTACTTCTCAAAATTTTTACTCACTGTTTCCAGGTCTCCGACAATTATTGATCCTACTACCACCTTTTTCAGCGACTACAGCTACTTAACCTCCCAAGCCAACCTGTTATATATAGATATAGATATCACATACCTTGTTGTCAACTGGGCATGGTATATCTATGATCCAGCATTGTTTGCTTTCTTTCTCAATTAACACTATGTCTGGTTTCCTATTCTCTATCTCATGGTCGTGCTAAAACATAAAATCTCATAGGATCTTTGCATTATCATTTTTCGATGATGCCTTCAGGTTTATGTTCGTACCACTTTTATTATTATTATTATTATTATTATTATTATTATTATTCATTATTATTAGTAGTAGTAGTAGTAGAAGTAGTAGTAGTAAGGCAGTGAGTTGTCAGAGTTGTTAAAGCATCAGACAATATGCTCAATAGCATTTCTTTCAACTCTTTACGTTATGAGTTCAGTCCCCACATTCATGTTAGCTTTACCTTTCATCCTTCCAGGGTTGATAAAATAAGTACCAGTTGAGCACTGGAGTCGAAGTAATGAACAAAACCCCTCCTGTTGAAATTGCTGGCCTTCTGGCAAAATAAAAACTAATTAGTAAAATTATTCTGTTCTATTTTAGGCACAGGAATGGCTGTGTGATAAGAAGCTTGCTTCCCTACCTCATAGTTCCATGGTTCAGTCCCACTGTGTGGCACCTTGGGCAAGTGTCTTCTACTATAGCCTCAGACCAACCAAAGCCTTGTGAGTGGATTTGGTAGACAGAAACTGAAAGAAGCCTATATATATATATATATATATATATATATATATATATATACATACACATACATACATACATATATACATACATGTATGTATGTACATGTATATGTTTGTTTGTCTGTGTTTGCCCCCCCCCCCCACCCACCCACCATTGCTTGACAACAGATGCTTGGTGTGTTTACGTCCCTGTAACTTAGCAAAAGAGAACAATAGAATAAGCACTAAGCTGACAAAGAATAAGTCCTGGGGTCAATTTGTTCGACTAAAGGCGATGCTCCAGCATGGCCACAGTCAAATGACTGAAACAAATAAAAGAATATTCATTATCTAGGATACACAACCAGAACCTTTTCTACTCTAGGCACAAGGCCCGAAATTTTTGGAGAGGTTTGGGGAGGGGGATCAGTCAGTTATATCAATCCCAGTACGCAACTGGTACTTAATTTATCGACCCCGAAAGGATGAAAGGCAAAGTCGACCTCTGTGGAATTTGAACTCAGAATGTAAAGACAAACCAAATACTGCAAAGCATTTCACCTGGCGTGCTAACATTGCTAGCTTGCTGCCTTGATACACTACCAGAATAGTAAATTAATGCAGGTATTTGACTATCAATCAAATAAAATGCATTGTAGCATATGTTCAAGCTCTCTCTGTTCCAAGTTCAAATCCTGCTAAAGCCCATGTTGCCTTTTATCAATAAAATACCAGTTTAATACTGCGGTTAATTCTTCTCCCTCTCTCCATCTATCTTTCGAAGAAGCTGGCCTTGACAAGATCTAAAGAGTGATGTACTCTGTCAAGTTTAAAATACCCAAGGTATGCCACTTGTCGTGAAGACACGCCTTTGATTCCATCAGGAATTGAGGGGCCCGAAGAGTTAAGTATTTGACGGTTATTTTATTTTACTAACCCCATGAATTGACAGGCTTGTAACTAATTACTGCAAAGTTTTAACAATTACATTTTAACAGTTCTTTAAATTTGTTGCTGTTTCACATTTAATTAATGCATGTTTAATTAGCTTACAGTAATTAGTTCAACTTTAACTTGTGGAAATGAAGAAGCCTTTATGTGAGTAAAGGTGATACTATGACGTGTCAGTAGTGACTTTCTACAGGTTTTCAGGTGACACGCCATGGATTTTGGAGAAAAAAAACACAATCTCCCAGCAGTAACATGTTTTAATCCTATATCCATTTGAACCAGCCATATCTGGTTGAAATATTCTGGTTGTTTTATGTTCAAACCAACCAGATCTATCCAACAGCATCACTAAAAATAAACAGTCACATCACTGAAATTTCATGACTGCAAAATAATGCATGGCTAAGCGAAAAATAAGTAGTAACAGTACTACAGAGTTAAATCTATTTGCCAATGTAAAGTGGCAGTCCTGTTTAGGACAGTGTTACAACCTTTTTTTAGCCTCAGGGAAACATCTTCTCCAGTAGGCTA
>NC_142954.1:13336859-13349359 GCF_046866305.1 Octopus bimaculoides | reverse complement strand
CATCCACCATCACCAATATCACAACTACAACCATACAATTTCATCATCAGCATCAACAACACTACTGTACAACACTACATTCGGCAGCAGTACTGCAGCAGATAGTGCAGTAGTACTGCAGTGGAAATCAAGTCAATAGTAAGCATTTGATTATACCCGCTAGGTTCTTAATGTATTGTTGTTGTTGTTGGTGGTGGTGGTGGCTTTGTAATACTGAATGTGCACACAAACACATGTATACACACACACACACACACACACACACACACATAAATATACATATACACATGTACAAACGCAAATATATATATACACAAGAGGTGCAATGTATTCATAAGCACGTTAATAGAGAAAGCAAACTTTGCATGAAGCAGATGCACAGGAGCAATAAATACTAAAAGTGCGCAGGAAATAGATTCTCTGAAATCTCCAGGGGATCCCTGGAGGTAGTAGATAGCTTTTTTTCCTCCTAGGTGGCCTAATTAGCAAAGGAGGAAGATATTGTGAAAGCATCGTAAGTGAAGATGAACAGGCTGGAGAATGTAAAAGAAATCATTTCTTCTGCTGGTACCAAAAGGTTTCTCTCTCAGTGAAAGGCAAACTGTATGATGCCTGTGTATGACCTGCAACGCTACATAGTAGTGATACAAGGGCCTTGAATACAGAGGAGCTGTGAATGAAAGAAATAAGGCAACCATGCTCCACCTGATGTGCAATGTCAGTATATACATACAATGAAGTGTAAAAGACCTGCATATGAAAGGAATCACATGAAGTATAACATATGCATATGAGTGTATAGTGTGTATGTATATGTGTATGTGTGTATATACATTCTTTTATTTGCTTCAGTCGTTGCTGGAGCACTGCCTTTAGTCGAACAAATCGACCCCAGGACTTATTCTTTGTAAGCCTAGTACTTATTCTATCGGTCGCTTTTTGCCAAACCGCTAAGTTATGGAGACATAAACGCATGAACATCGACTGTCAAGCGATGGTGGGGGGGGGGGGGACAAACACAGACACACAAACACATACGACGAGCTTCTTTCAGTTTCCGTCTACCAAATCTACTCACAAGGCTTTGGTCGGCCTGAGGCTATAGTAGAAGACACTTGCCCAACATGCTATGCAGTGGGACTGAACTTGGAACCATGTGGTTGGTAAGCAAGCTACTTACCACACAGCCATGTGTGTGTGTGTGTGTGGTAAATGAGAGATGGAGGATACAAGAATTTTTATAAATCACTACAATTGTTTCGACCCATCTAGCATCAATCCCTCACGGGTGAGATACATAACCACTGGTTCAGGAGTATATATGATAATGACTTCCTTTGGTCATGCATGACCATGGGATTGCAGCTAGAAAGTTCCTCTCCAAGGCACAAATCTGGGCAAGGCTGTTTGTGGAAGACCAGCAGTCACCCATGCATACCAGCCCCCCCCCCCTCTCCACACCAATGATATTATCCAAGGGAAAGGCAAAGGCTGATTCAGCTTGGCACCAGTGATGTCGCAACTCATTTCTACAGCTGAGTTAACAGGAGCAACGTGAAATAAAGTGTCTTGCTCAAGGACACAACACACAGCCTGGTCCACGAATTGAACACACAACCTCATGATTGTGAGCCAAATTCTCTAACCACTGAGTCATGTATGTGTATATTTGTGTGTGTGTGTGTGTGTGTGTGCGCGTGTGATCATCATCATCATTTAGTGTCAGCTTTCTATGCTGGCTTGGGTTAGATAGTTTGACTGTAATTGGTAAGCTGGATAACTGCACCAGATTCCACTCTGACCTGGCAATGTTTTTACAGCTGGATGCCCTTCCTAACACCAACCACTCCAAAAATGTAATGGGTGCATTTTACATGTCACTGGCATAGGTGCCAGTTACATGACACCAACATCAGCCACAACTAGGATTTCACTTGGCTTGATGGGTCTTCTCAAGCACTGCATATCACCAAAGGTCTCAGTCACTTATCATTGCCTCCGTGAGGTCCAGCATTTGAAGGGTGCTTTTTATGTGCCACCGGCATGGATGCTTGTAATGTGACACTGGCATCAGCCATGACTATGATTTCACTTGCCTCCATGAAGCCCAACGTTCAAAGATCATGCTTCACCACCTCATCTCGTGTCTTCCTGGGTCTACCTTTTCCACAGGTTCCCTCCAATCGTTTGTGAATGTGTGTTTACCCTTATCTTGACATTACATGTTGTTTGTAAATGAGCATTTCCCTCATACAAGGTTGTATGAGGTTGCTCATTTCCAGAATTTTATGAAAACATGTCTTTGAAATGGCCCTCATGAAATTTCCATTGTTTGGGGAGCCCCACTTTTTCTCATGACCTCTAAATGCTAACCCTCTTTCATTTAAAAACTTTTATAACTGCTACAACTCTTTTTAGTACTTCAAAATAGTACTTGTATGAGACACTTTGATTTTGCTGTTTGTAAATCTGGTTGGATTCAGTATATCATATATTATCTGTTTTCTTTTATTTTGAAAAAAAAAAAAACCAAAAAAAACTGATGTCTAGCATGAAACAGTTTTGTATGAAATCATTATTAATTGTTACAGGTCAGTTTGTCAGGTCACTATTCTTTCAAATCATTAAATTTGCATACTGTTTCCTGTTTCTGCTTTCTCTTTTCTTGAAGTTCTTGACCACCATGATCATCATCTGCACCAAAAGTGTCAACAGTAGGTTGATTATTGTGAAACAGAACACTCATGGTTTGTGCACTATCATTGACTGCACTGGTGCTTGCATGGCTTGTTTCAGTTGCAGGTGATGACAAACTTTTTTTACTTGACATTGTAAAATAATTTGACAGTTTTTGACATTTAGAAATTTCATTAGATTGCTTTTCCTTGAGTTGGTGTTTCAGGGATCAGCTTTAGTACTTTCTTGAAGACATTGCTATTCCTCTTGGGGCCTAGACCTCTGTGAAAAAAAATTGGGGGCAGAGATCGATGAAGATAAGGGTTCACAACTTAATATATAGTCATAAATGAAGAATTATTCATAAAATTAGGAGGCAAACAATTTCATTGGTTATTAAATAATGTTGTGAAAATAAGAATTCTTATCTCTACTATGCTGATGTAGTAGTAGACATATTTGACAACAGGAGGGGCAGGGCCAAAGTTTCCAAAATAATTCAAGTAAAGCGAATTATCTGCAAGTCGTTCGTACTTTTATTTTTCATGTTACTCCACACTGGCAGAAACAGCAGGTGAACAACACATGTCTAGACACTGCGTCTAGACTCTACGTAGGAGTAGGAGATGACATTGTCCACCAAGACTGGTAACAGCAATACTGCATGGCAAAACACAAAAACAAAAAAATTGACAGAATGAAAAAATTAATTTGCTTCAGAAGGGCCCCTACGGGATAAGGGGCCTTGAAGCTTAAGCTTCATTAGTTTTATGGTAGATCCGCCACTGCATATATAGGTGCAGGAGTGGCTGTGTGGTAAAAAGCTTGCTTACCAATCACATGGTTCTGGGTTCAGCCTCACTACGTGGCACCTTGGGCAAATGTCTTCTACTATAACTTTGGGCCAACCAAAGCCTTGTGAATGGATTTGGTAGATGGAAACTGAAAGAAGCCCATCGAATATATGTATATATATGTGTATGTATTTGTGTGTCTGTGTTTGTCCCCTCCCCCACACCATCACTTAACAACCGATGTTGGTGTATTTACGTTCCTGTAAATTAGCAGTTTAGCAAAAGAGACCGATAGAACAAGTACTAGGCTTACAAAGAATAAGTCCTGGGGTTGATTTGTTTGACTAAAGACAGAGCTCCAGCATGGCCACAGTCACATGACTGAAACAAGTAAAAGAATAAAAGAATGCTATATATAATGTCCAACTGATGCCATCATGAAGAACAAACAATAAAAGACGACCATGAACATGACAAATTTATAAAATACATGCATATATACATAATATATGAAGAGGCGTGACCTAGTGGTTAGGGTATTCGGCTCACAATCGTAGAGTAACAATTTCTATTCCCAGCAGCACATTATGTCCTTGAGCAAGACACTTTATTTCCCGTTGCTCCAGTTAACTCATCTGGCAAAAATGAGTAGTACCTGTATTTCAAAGGGCCAGTTTTGCCACACACTGTGTCATGCTGAATCTCCCTGAGAAATATGTGAAGGGGTATGCGTGTCTGTGGAATGCTCAGCCACTTGCACATTAACCTCATGGAGCAAGCTGTTCTGTTGATCAGATCAACTGGAACCTTTAATGCTGTAAGCAATGGAGTGCCAGTGTATATGTACTACAAGGTGGTAAGTTGGCAGAATCGTTAGCATGCCAAGTGAAATGCTTAGCGGTATTTCGTCTGTTTTTACGTTTTGAGTTCAAATTCCACTGAGGCCGGCTTTGCCTTTCATTCTTTCAGGGTCGATAAATTAAGTACCAGTTGTGTACTGGGGACGATCTAATCCACTGGCCCCATCCCCCAAAACTTCAAGCCTTGTGCCTAGAGTAGAAAAGAATAATTCATTTGAAGGCACTCTCTGAGTGGTTGGCGTTAGGAAGGGCATCCAGCTGTAGAAACTCTGCCAAATTTAGATTCGAGCCTGGTGTTGCCATCCGGTTTCATCAGTCCTCAGTCAAGTCGTCCAACCCATGCTAGCATGGAAAGCGGACATTAAACGATGATGATGATGATGATGATGATGATGATGATGAAGGCAGCGAGCTGGCAGAATCGTTAGCATGCTGGGCGACATGCTTAGTGGTATTTCATCTGTCTTTACGTTCTGAGTTCAAATTCCACCGAGGTTGACTTGGCCTTTTATCCTTTCGAGGTCGATAAATTAAGTACCAGTTATGTACTGGGTCAATCTAATCGACTGGCCCCCTCCCCAAAAATTTCGAGCCTTGTGCCTAGTGTAGAAAAGAATATATATGCACTACATATAAATCATCATCATCACGTTTTAACATTCAATTTTCTATGTTTGCAGGGATCAGACAGAATATGTTGAGGTAGATTATTTTACCCATGAGTAACCTTCTGTGGGGACCCTTAAAAACAGGTGTCACCAACCTCCACATGTTTCCAAGCAACGTAATATTTTCCCATAGCTAGACATGTTTTTCACAGAAGACTTGAAATGAACAACCTCACTTGTATACAGGTGATGCTCATTTACAGCCATCACATGATCTCTAGTGGAGGTGCATGGCTTAGTGGTTAGGGTGTCAGACTCATGATCATAAGATCATAATTTCAATTCCTGGACTGGGTGGCGCATTGTGTTCTTGAGCAAAACACTTCATTTCACGTTGCTCCAGTCCACTCAGCTGGCAAAAATGAGTAACCCTTCAAGGGACCGGAATTCCATTCAGGGTGGAATATTGCGACCTCGGTCACTCAGCCACCATGGAAAGTGAGTAACCAGCCCTATAATTCCTCAAACTTAGACGATCTTTGTTGCTATTTCTAGCAGTCCAAATAATATATATATATATATATATATATATATATATATATATATGTATACGCACACACATATATATATACATATATATATACACACAAGAATATATATATGTGTATATACACACACACATACACATAAATATATACATATACATAAATACACACTCACACATACATATATATATTATGGTACTTCTGTACATATCTCAGTTCTTAGAATATGTACATCATATTCCTGTATGTTGTAAGAGGAACTAAAATGGTTGATATCAGAAAGAGCATCCATCCGTAAAATTACCTCAGAAAGTCCTCTCCGACCCATGGCTGTGTGGTAAAACGAACATAAAAATGATGATGATGATGATGATGATAATGGCAATGGTTTATACACATAATATATTCATATAAATTATGAGAGTATATCAATATCAACTTGCATGTGGTATGTGTGTGTGTGTGTGTGTGTGTGTGTGTGTGTGTGTGTACATGTGCATGAGTTTATATGTATTTCAAATGAAAGAGAAAGAGTGATACATACATATATGTGTGTATGCATGTGTGTGTGTGTATAGAGAGAGAGAGAGACAGAGGCAAAGTATGATGTCATAAAGATGATGTCACAGGTGTGTCTACCATAGAAAATGCAACAAATCTCCACCCATCACCTTCTTCACACCCCATTCTGGTCACCACCGTAGCCAAACACCCGAACACCATAACCTCCACCTATAGCAGTCTTCTAGGCACTGCTGCAGCCAGCTCAGCTGTTGTTGTTGCTGTTGATGCTACTGCTGTTTAACTCCAGTCAAATTTACTTGGACAGACCTATGACAAAAGAAATTCCAGCCATCACCATCCTGTCATTTTGTACGCATAGGCCTACTTTCTCCAAGAAGGTCTCCTTTCCTTATGAAAGCTATCAGAGTATGATCTGAGGAAAATTTAACTATTATTTCTAATAGATCAAGAGGTCACATAGTGGTTTACTCATCAGCTGTTGTAGTGACAAGTATGGTGTTGAGATTGTTCCATGTACAGCCAACACTGATTGAACAGAAGCATGATCAAAGACAATCCATCCATAACCATCCCATATTTTCTCAAACATACCATGTATAGGATTATTACATTTATATTCTATTTTCTTTTTTTCTTTTCTCTCAGGCTGCAATGGAGATTTAACTTCTATTTCTAGCAATTCAAGCAGCTACATCATTCAGACAATCAGCTGATATTGTTACCGACAGCAGCAATGTGTTGCTGTTGTTGTTGTTGTAATTGTTGATGTTGTTACAGACACGGATGTGTGTGTTGTTGTAGCAACAGTTACTACATTGTTGTTGTTGCTGCTGCGGCTGTGACTGTCACTGACAATAAATGGTATCACTATGACAAGTGTGTATCGCTATTGTGTGTTGTTGGCAGAGGTGGTGTTGTTGTTGTTGGTGGTGATGTAACAATTGGCTGATGTTGTAACTGAAACAGACACGCGTGCACACACACACACACACACACACTTCTGTATGTGTGTGTGTGTGTGTGTGTGTGTGGTTATAATAGTTGCTTAACGTTGTTGCAAATACAGGTATGTGCTCTTGTGACAATGTTCTTGTGACAGCAAATGCAATTATTGCAACAAGCATGCGTTGCTCTTGATTCTGGCTCAGGCATATATTGTTGTTGTTACAGTTGTTTCCCAGCACCAAATGCAATTTTATTAAATGCATATGGCCCTTGTTATTCATTAAGACACTTTGCAATTGTGATTCTATAAGGTGTTAGGCTGTTGTGAGGTGTGTGTGTGTATATTGTGACATGTCCTTGTTGTGACAGCTGTACCTTTTGTTGCAATTATGACAGGTGTGAATGTTATTAAAACGGGTGCATATAATTCTTTCTACTGCAGGCACAAGGCCTGAAAATTTGGGGGAGGGGATAGTTGATTACATCAACCCCAATGCATATCTGGTACTTATTTCATCAACCCCGAAAAGATGAAAGGCACAGTTGACCTCGGCAGAAAATACAAGTGTATATACTGTGACAGATGTGTGGCAGGTGTATTTGTCACTGTGACAGATATGCATGTTGTTGCTGTGACAAGAGTGTGTGTGTGTGTATTGTGACAGATGTATTTGTGTGAGTGTTGTAACTGGTATGTATATTATCGTGACAAGAACACCTGTTGTTGTGACAGGATGTATCTGGTTGTCACAAGTGTGTCTGCTGTGATAGGTGTGTGTATTTTGACAGATATGTATGTTGCTGTGACAAGAACGTGTATATTATTGTGATAGGTCTGTATGTATATTTTTGTGACAGATGTGTCTGTTGTGATAGGTGTGTATTTTGTGTTGTGACAGGTGTGTATCTGTTGTTCTAACAGGTATGTATATTGTCCTTTTCTACTTTAGGCACAAGGCCCAACATTTTTGGAGGGGGGGCCAGTCGATTAGATCGACCCCAGTAAGCAACTGGTACTTAATTTATCGACCCTGAAAGGATGAAAGGCAAAGTCAACCTCAGCGGAATTTGAACACAAAACATAAAGACAGACAAAATACCGCTAAGCATTTCACCCGGCATGCTAACATTTCTGTCAGTTCGCTGCCTTAGGCATGTATATTGTTGTGATAGGAATGTGTATATTACCGTGATGTGTGTGTGTGTGTGTGTGTGTGTGTATATTGCTGTGGTAGATGTGTCTGTTGCTGTGATAAGTGTGTATTTGTGTTGTGACAGGTGTGTATCTGTTGTTGTAACTGTTATGTATATTATTGTGTGACTGGAATGTCTGTTATTGACAGGTTTGTCTTGTTACTGATACTGTTGTTGTTGCTCTTTAACCCTAATTCAAGATTGACCAAAAAGAGGGCTGATCAAAGACGCTTCAACAATTTTGCATATCCATGACTATTTAATGGTTGAAGTTGCATAGAAGGATAAAGCTGGTTTGAGTTCCAATATACATGTGCGTGTATGTGTGTGTGTGTGTGTGTGTGTGTAGATAAATGAAGAAACAGAAAACCAGAAGGATAAAATGCGACAATTTACTCAACCCATTAAAGAGCATTAATACAGCAAAGCTGTCAAGGTACGTCTTGAAATATACTGTCATCAAATGTACAATGGTTTCTAATGCAATTGGTACATAATATATGCAGCGTAAATCCAGAAAAAAATATGAGACATAACTTCTACTGGAAGACAGGAACAGACCTATGTGTCAAAGGATACCTGTGAAAATAAATTTGCTCTTTGCCAAAGATCTTAACTCAACTGTGCAACTCACCTCACGGAGGAAATAGTAGGAAAGGTTTCCTTATATAGCTGAAGGTAGGCTCCCAGTGGAGAGACATAAATTTCCCAGGCTCAGCTGGTCTGTCACATGATGGGATGAGGGCCAGAAGGGCTAGATCGATGTATGACCATGTCATGTGACCATTTGCAGAAAACAGGTGTACAAACTGATATGAGCCTATTTAAGCTTAAACAGCTGAACTGTGAACATATATTTAGTACCGTTGCCAGTACCGCCTGACTGGCCTTCGTGCCGGTGGCACGTAAAAGCACCCACTACACTCTCGGAGTGGTTGGCATTAGGAAGGGCATCCAGCTGTAGAAACTGTGCCAAATCAGATTGGAGCCTGGTGTAGCCATCTGGTTCACCAGTCCTCAGTCAAATCGTCCAACCCATGCTAGCATGGAAAGCAGATGTTAAACGATGATGATGATGATGCTACATCTATGATGCACACTGTGCTCTTTCAATTTTAAGATGAGAGTTGGGTGTAATTTGAGAAAGATTTGGCTGTTATTTTTAATGTGTCATGCAAACATGCAGAAACTCCCTTATTGGCTCCCATGCTGGTGATACATAAAAGGCACCCATGCCAGTGACACATAAGAATTACCCATGTTAATAACACATAAAGGCACTCATACCGATGATATGTAAAAGGCAGCCACACCAGTGACATGTGAAAGATACCCATGCCGGTGACATGTGAAAGGCTCCCGTGCCAATGACATGTGAAAATCACCCAGTACACTCTGTAAATTGGTCAATGTTAGGAAGGGCACCAGGCCATAGAAACCAAGCCAAAACAAACTATGGAACCTGGTGTGATGCTTGGCCTTGCCAGCTCCTATCAAGCTGTCCAACCCATGCCAGCATGGAAAAACGGATGTTAAATGATGGTGATGTTATTTTTATTGGTGTTGACACAGGTGTGTTATTCCTGTTAAGTTGTTCCTATTGTTGTTGTTTTTGTTTAGCCCTTGGCCTGCTTTGATCAAAAACATTTCAACCACAACCATCCTATCTGTTCTTTTTGGCTTTTTTGTTTTTGAAATATAATGTCCTTAGGTCTATATTACCAAATATGTTATTGCTATTAAGATGAAAGGTTAAATTTGGCTACTGTTTCCAGCAGTTTGTATGATTACTTCATTGTGACAACCAACTGATATTGTGGTTACTGACAGAGGTGTGTGCTGCTAATGATTTTCAGTGAATCCTTTATAACAAGTATATCATCCATATATCCGGGGTATATTGTTGAGAAATCGAAGGAAGACCTGAACTCTTAGCAATACAATGACTCCATTTTCAGGGATAAATATTCAGTTAGAAAACAATAAAAACATAGATAATGCATGTACTTACATAGAGACAGTGAGTGTCCACACAAATATAACATATCAGTGGTAAAATCCCTCCTCTGTGGAACATTTAGATTCTCCTCCACAAGCGAAGCACTGGATAAAGAAATCCACAGAAGAAAAAGAGACATGAATTATCAGTGGAAATATTAATGAACTGGTAGATCAAGGCATAGAATAATGCTACAAATACATCAGACATTAAACATAAGACAACAAATACACAAACCACGTAGAAAGTATATTATAGGAATCAAAGACACTCGTGGTAGCACCATATAAAAAGCACTGATGCTGGTGCCACATAAAATGCACTGGTGCTGGTGCCACATAAAATGCACTGGTGCTGGTGCCACATAAAATGCACTGGTGATGGTGCCACATAAAAAGCACTGATGCTGGTGCTACATAAAATGCATTGGTGCTGGTGCCATATAAAATGCACTGGTGACAGTGCCACATAAAATGCACTGGTGGTGGTGTCACGTAAAAAGCACTGGTGATGGTGCCACAAAAAAGCACTGGTGTTGGTGCCACATAAAAAGCAACGAATACACTCTGAAGTGGTTGGTGTTAAGAAGGGTATCCAACTGCAGAAACAAAACCAAAAGTCTATTCATGATGATGATGATGATGAATTAAAGAGATGAACATATCAAAAACCTCATAAGACAGTACAAATTGCATTACACCAAACCATAAAGGAACAGTAGGAATGTGAAAAGAGTAAAATTGAAAGAGATGAGCAATAGACATGAGTGACAGAATGTATAGGGAACAGAAAACAGAACAATAAAGACTAAAGCAAGAGAGTGCAATGTAAGGTGAGTGGTATTGAGAGCATGGAGGAGGAGGAGGGGGAGAAGAAGAAGAAGTTGAGAGATGAGTGATAGGGGGCAAGAGAAAGGCATGGGTGAAAGAAATATGGATGACAGTGATAAGATAAACAAACAAATGGTAAGGCATGCCTGATGTGAAGGAGGAGAGATTAAAAGGGAAAAGGTACACACATACACACACACATCAGCATCATCATTGTTTTAACGTTCACTTTTCCATGCTTGTATGGGTCAGATGGATTTTGTTGAGGCAGGTTTTTCTACAGCTGGGTGCCCTTCCTGTTGCCAACTTTCCCCTGTTTCCAAGGAAAGTAATATCTCCCCATGGCTAGACATTTTTTCAAGGAAGACTGGAAACAAACAATACTGCTTGTATGCTGGTGATGCTCATTTACAGTCATCACGTGGATACACACAAACACATACATTACATATATGTGTGTGTGTGTGTGTGTGTGTGTGTGTGTGTGTGTGTGTGTGAGTTCTAGGCTATCACAAGTTCAAAAGCTATGTCTGGTTATGTCCAAAGAACTCAAAGATAATTCTAAGCTTTTGTTTACAACCAAAGAAAGAAATATGAACTCTCTCTCTCCATCTCTCTTTCACACACACACACACACACACACACACACACAAAATGGGCCTCTTACAGTTTCTGTTCATCAAAATCACTTACAAGATTTTGGCTGGCCTGGGGTTGTAGAAGACACCTGCCCAAGGTGAGACTGAACTTAAGCCATGGAATTGGGAGGTAAAATTCCCAACCACAAAGTCATTTCTGTACACACGCACATACACACTCGTATGCACATACACGCACTCATACACACACACACTATAAATATATATATATATATATATATATATATACACACAAACATACGTACATGTATACATATAAATATTTACATACACACATAAGTATGTGTGGATATGAATTTATGTTTAGATAACACACGCACACACACACACACACATGCACATAAACACACACGCATACGCATGCATTATTGCCTTTTATAAATTATTTGTTCATTAAGAAAGTAACAGCTAATTAGTTAGGATGGAAAATTATTGAAAATAAAACAAAATTATTTAAAATTCAATAAATATCAAAACACACAAACAAAACAAGATTATCAAGGGTGTGAGATTAACAAAGTATCTATTAATTAATTGCAGCACGAACAGGGGTGAGGCAGGAACTGCATTCATATCCAATGGTAATGTGGTGGTGGTGGTGGTGGTGGCGGCGGTGGGGACATCAGAGTGATGAGAAAGAAGGGAGGTGTTGGTGGCAAGAGCCAAACCACTCCACCTCTTCTCCTTCATGCCTTATTTGAGCCAACCACACCTACACATATTGTAGAGATATGGAGGGGGAGGGAAAGAGAGAGAGTGCTGGAAGTAGAGAGAAAAGTGAAAGGAAGGGAGGAAGAGGTAGTGGGAGAAAAGACGCCAAAGTGAGAGAGGGTGAGGTGAGGGAAGAAGAGATTGACAATGAGAA
>NC_142954.1:13324359-13329359 GCF_046866305.1 Octopus bimaculoides | reverse complement strand
GACCGCCAAGACTTCTCCAAACAAGTCTGGCATACAGTTGTAAAGCTCGTAGGGCAGACCATCCAAACCCGGAGATTTGTCCGTCGAGCAACCCGCCATCGCGTCCCTCACCTCCTCCGCCGTGATGACCCCTTCGCAGCACTCCGCCTCTCTTGCCGAGAGTCGTGGCAAGCTGTGCAGGTAGGCACTAAAGTCCACCCTGCCTTCTCGCTCGCCACTCCTCCCGAACAGTCGGGCAAAATGCCGCTGAAACGCTTCGCACATCTTGCTCGGCTCGAGCAATTCGCGCCCCTGTTCGTCTACCAGAGACCGGATGGTGGCTCTGTTACCCCGCTGCGCCTCCGCCACCCGGGCCTCTCGTGCAGCTCCAACACCTTCATTCCTCAGAGCACGCATCCTTGCCCTGACAGCACACCCTTCGTGTTTAGCATTGAAGTGTTGGTCAAGGGCCAACCTCGCCGCTAAAACGTCGGATGCGATGCCACTTCGCAATGCCTCTTCTAACTTTATCACTAGCTCCCCCTCTTCTCTGTTCCTCTCTACAGCTAGTGCCCTGCTATACCTTATTGCTTCCGCCCTCACTGCTCTCTTGAGGGCAAACCATCATTTGTTGTTGACGATGGCTCCCGTCAAAGCCCTCTTTACTAACGTGCTAATCCGGTCTCTGAAAACCTGTCTCGACGGGAAAGACGCGTTTAGTTTCCAGTAACCGGGACCCTGCCTATGTGCCTTATCTAAGTCTAGCGTACACGTCACAAGTTTGTGATCCGTGTAGCTGACTATGTGGAACTGTGGACATCCTAAACTATCTCTATCTCTTGTCCTACACACTATCCTATCTAGATACGATCTCAACGACCCAATGCGGTTGCTCCAAGTCCACGTTGGCACATTTGGGTGGTCGAGTCGGTACCTGTCAGACAACTGGAAGCGTCTGAGCAGGTCTATGAGGCCTTTGCATCCCCTTCTAGTTTTGTCACTCCCCACGTAGTCTAGATGCGTGTCCAAGGTAGCATTCCAATCCCCCACTAAAAGTAAGGGACGAGACGTTCCCAGGAATACTTCTAGACGTCGAAAGAAGTCTGACCGACCTGTTAAAGGAGGCACATAAACTGCCAGCAACCGAAAAGCGCCTCCATCGCTGCCGTCCACATCTAGGACAACCAGTCTACCCTCCGGGTCCGTAAATATCGTCTTTACTTGGAGATCCAGACTCTTGCGAAAAAGAACCGCCGTGCCACTACCGCCCATCCTCGGCAGACAGGGAGAAAAATAAATGTTAAACTGTCCGCCAAACATGGACTTTAGGGCCCGCGGTTCATGGAGTCTGGTCTCACTAATGGCTATGATATCCAAATTGTGTGACTTGATGTCATTTAAGAGGTACCCTTGTTTCCAAGGGGACCCTAAGCCACGCACATTCACACAACCAATCTTCACCATGATTCTATTTATACGTGTGCTTTAAAGCACAAAACAAAAGAACAGAGTGTTACTTGCCGTTAGAAAGTTTTGTTTCCTCCTTGGATTTTTCACCAAGGAGGCTATTGTACAATTTCTTGCACAAATATTTCTGGAATCCCCCTACCGAGTTGGGGTAGAGGGATTTTATTGTGTTGTGTAATGCTGGTGTTACATGAATAATTTTAATGTGTTTTGGCGGTGTTGTACGTGGGTGGTTGTTGGTTTTGATATCGTTATTTGTGATGTTTGTTTTAGAGTTGATGTAATTCATCAACTCTGTGTTTGTACTGTCTATTGCTGTTAGCATTGTTTTTTTTATATTACTATTGGTGTTAGTAGTATTTTCGGGAGATGTGAATCTCCCTGCTTTGTTTGTGTTTGCATTTTGTTTTGTTTTCTTCTTACTGCGCTTCCTCTTTCCTTTCGTAGCTATTTTCCACTCCTCCCCACTCTCTTCATCGGATGATGGGAGATCTGAGGAGTCAGAAAGAGGTAACGGCAAATTTTGTGCGTCTGTGTGTGTTTCTGTGAATGTTTGTGTTGCTGTTTTTATTGATGTTGGCTCCTTGTTATTTATGTGTGGTGTATGTGATATGGGGGAGGGAGAGGCAGTCTTGGAATTTTCTTTTTTTTCTTCTGTTTTTGCAGTTTCTGTTGTCTTTTCTGTTGTGGTTATTGCTGATATTTCTGTTGTTGTTTTTTGCGTTGCTGGTGGTGTTGGTAGTAAGGTTTTTCTGTTGGGGGTATTTGGTAGTTGCTTCTGTTGTTGTTGTTGTTGTTGTTGTTGTTTTTGTTTAGCGGCCAGAGGGCAGTCCTTTTTCAGATGTGCTTCGCTGTTGCATAGGTAACAGCGAGGTCGCCTGCCCTCTACCACCACATACAGCTTGTGGTCCTCTGCCAATCTAATGTTTGGAGGAATTTTCTGTGAAGCCTCCTCCGTGATGTGGAGAAGGATTTCCAGATTTTTCCCTCCCCAGTTCTTTTCCTCTCCGACCGTAATCTCCAAAATATTTGCCTCCTCCATTTCCAGGCACACGGCCGATATCAGCCATTGGGTGTCCACCTCCGATGGCACATTTTTTATCATAACTTTGGTCACTCTCTGTCCTAGATAACTCGGTATCATTACCAAGTCATCTGTGCGGAGAGAGAGTGTCGAAAATTGTTTAGCTAAATTTTCATCCAGAAACCTTACTTGCACCGTTCCAAATTTCCTTCCCCAGGTGACATGATTCTGATAAGGCCAAATTTTTCTAAGACAAACTTCAATTTTATCTGTGCTAACATTTTCTACACGTCTGGTTTTTGTGTTTACCAGTTTATAAATGATGCACTTTTTGTTTTTCATTTCTATAATATCTTTTGGTATGTTTATTCTGACATCATCTCCTTCTTTCGTAAGAAGGGATTTTGTATCTTTTATTTGTTTTTGTGTGAATGTCACTATTGTTCTTTTTTCCTTTAGAGCATTTGCGAAATTTGTTTTTGTTGTGCTGGTGGACATGTTCTTCTGGATATTTTTGTTTATGTTGGTGTATGTACTGCCTGGTTCAAAGGTGGTGGTAGTGGCAGCAGAGTTTGTTGAACAGGTGATGGTGTCATTGCTGACGGCCGATAACTTTACTTCCTTGTTGTTGCTGTTGTTGTTGTTGTTGTTGTCGTTGTCGTTGGTGGTGGTGATGATGGCGTCAGCAGCAATGGTGCTTACGTCAGAGACATTTGTGACGGTTTTTACGCATGGTTTTGTAACCTTGGTTACAGTTTTGTTTTTGTTGTTGGTGTTGGTGGTGGTGGTGGTGGTGGTGGTGGTGGTGAGAGGGCTGTTAGTAGCTGTACTCACAGTCTTTGTGACGTTTACAGCAACTGCGTTCCTGTCACTGCATGAGCACGTGCTATTCTGTTCTTTTTTCTCTTCTGGCATCTGAAGCCTCGGGAAATGCTTGTCAAAAGAACAAGACAAGCGTTCCAAAATTATGTTTCTCGACATTTTTCAAATGTCAAGAAGGAAATTTTTGTATTTTGCTAGGGCCGAAACTGCCCCTGGGGATCAATTCCTGCCCTTGAAAATACACACAAATGAAGCCTAGGTGCTTCGCAACAAAATTATTTAAAAATCCCAACAAAATGTGGACAGTAAATGGTCAAATAAACGTTTACCTTCGCAGCCGATGTGACAGCACGTCCGTGAGAAGAGATAGATAGATAGATAGATAGATAGATAGATAGATAAGATATAGATAGATAGATAGATAGATAAGATATAGAGAGGTAGATAGAGATGGATAGAGAGATATAGATAGCAATATAAACATCACTGACACTAGAAAATTGGAAGTAAATATTTTTTTAAACTTTCAAACATGTGAATATAAGATGTGCCTTTGGATGTTATATGTGGACCTATCAATTCATTTGTCTCCATTTTCTTTTCTTCTTTTAAATGGATATATATACTATATACTTAATATATACCTATTGTTTTAATGGAATTTCATTCCCCAAAAATTTTATGTATTGAACCAGTATTTCCTTGGATGCAACCATCCCTTCACAAGGTTAACATATCCTCCAATTATGTATATATATGTATGTACATATATATATATATATATATATATATATATATATATATATATATATATATATCCAAGCTATCCAAGTTGACAGTACCTTGGTAGATAAAGCAATTAAGAGTATGAAGACAGAGAAAGCCCCCGGCCCATCAGGAATCACTGCAGAGATGCTTAAAATATCTGGCAGTGTCAGTTATTGTCTCGTCACCCATATAGTCAATCAGGTGATACATGAAGGAGTCATACCCAATGACTGGTGTAGCAGCACCATAGTCAACTGCTACAAAGGTAAAGGTGACACTTTAGATACAAATAATTTCAGAGGTATCAAGTTGTTAGATCAGGTAATGAAAGTCACGGAGAGGGTCATAGCCCAACTAATTAGGGAGAGAGTCAGTTTAGATGAGATGCAGTTTGGGTTTGTGACAGAGAAAAGCACCACTGATGCTATATTTCTGGTAAGACAGCTGCACGAGAAATACCTAGCCAAAGATAAACCTCTGTACCTAGCTTTCTTTCACAAGGAGAAAGCCTTTGACAGGGTCCCCCAATCCCTTATCTGGTGGTCAATGCAAAAACTAGGGATAGATGAATGGCTAGTGAGAGCTGTGTGAGCCATGTACAGAGGCGCTATCAGTAAGGTAAGGGTTCGCAACGAGTACAGTGAAGAATTCCGGGTAGAGGTAGGGGTCCAACAAGGAACAGACCTGAGCTCTATTTTATTCATCATAGTCCTCCAGGCAATAACAGAGGAATTCAAGACAGGATGCCCCTGGGAGCTTTTCTATACTGATGACCTTGCTCTAATTGCGGAGTCACTATCAGAACTAGAGGAGAAGTTTCAGGTGTGGAAACAAGGACTAGAATCGAAGGGCCTTAGCGTCAATCTAGCTAAAACCAAAGTCTTAATAAGTAGGAAGGCAGACAACACACAAAGCCTGTCAGGTAGATGGCCCTGCTTGA